>NC_053023.1:494103915-494302710 GCF_003073215.2 Triticum urartu | reverse complement strand
ATAACGGGAAGGGATACAAACCTCAATTTTGGTAGCACCACACAAAACTTATATGGCTGCATCTACCTGCTGTCAGCTAACCTCATGGTGCTCTAGGTATTCCTACATTCGTAACTAGGTACAATCACCACCACAAGATGAAATAAGCTTATTCATACATTGACTTGCTGATTGCAGTGCAGAACGATCCTGTCATGTGTGGAGTAGCAAACAAGTAGTGCAGCCGAAGGTGGAAATCAACCAAGGACTTATGAAATTATATATAATCTTCCTCAGGCAGGTCAGTATCCCCTTCATCCAGATGATCATGTTTTGTCATGCCGAGCTATTGATATGTGCTACTGTTTTGCAACACCGTTTAAGTATAGCTATTGTTTTCCTATCTTTTCAGATTCAGGACAATGAAGATGATTTCAGGGGAACTGCACAATATGGACTCATGTTGAGTCATCTCTATTGCCTCATGTGTTTGCTGCAAATGTTTCAACATCAATTGCAAGATGAGGCAGCTAGCTAGCTGTGGAGTTGCCAACATGCTCAAAGTGCTCGCAACATTGAGAAGAAATAAGCATGCCCAGGAAATTAATGCGTGTGCAGGGAGGCCCTTTGCGCAGAGAAGCATCGACCGATTTTCTTTATTTCCACACCTTCTCATAGCTTTGTATTGGTTATAGTATGGTGAATCACCGAGATGCATAAACATGCTGAACTTTTGTTCTTCTAAATGTTAGTATGCATACCGTATCTTCTGAAGCTTAGTTTAATGTAAATGTTGACTAGCCTGTGAACCTTCACAATCTAGTAAGTACATTGTAGGCCTATTATTTGACACCTCACTTTGCCGCGCTACGTGACCAGTGTGAGTGTCTGCATCCAGTATCACATCCTCTAATTTGGTGGATGCCAAGTTGAAAAAGGTTACCGATGAGTAGCCATAAGCTGGAGGCGTCTCTATTTTTCTTTCGAACGGGCAATAAGCTAGAGAGTGTCTCAGGCTCCCTCTAGCACAAGGCCCTCCAGTACAAAACACGGGCAACCGACTGGGCCGATACAAAAGCCTATCCATCTTAAAGCCCATTTATTTTAGTTTTTTGCGAGGAGAAGCCCATATTTCTTGAAGAGGGGGGATCCCAGGAAAACCCTCCTTCCTCCTCGCTTCCACTTACGCTTCCGTCTTGCCCCAATTCCCCTCGCTCCCCATCTTCCTCACTCTTCCAAAAAAACGCTCACCTTCTTCCTCACTCATACAGAAAACGCCCGCTCCTCTTCTTCCACTCCCACAGAAAACCCCAGCCCTCCTACTTCCCCACTCGCGCTGCCACTAGGCTCGTCTCTCGCTACTCTGCTCAAACCCGTGAGCTCGGCGCGACGCCCACAAGGAAAATGGAGTCGGCTGGCCCTAGCGCCAAGAAGATGAGGCTCCCGCCAGCGGCGACGCCGGTTGTAGATCCCGCACCCGGCATTTCCCAAATTTTCAATTTGGAATGTTATACACTAGATCATCATTGCATATCATATTTTATTGCATTTTGGTTGATCCTAGAAAATTCTACGCAACTCAAGGACCCTCGGAGAGAGTTGGGGATTTCGTTATTTTCATATTTGAGTTTCTCAAATTTTGAAAATAGGATCATTTGATTTTATTTATTTTATCTTCAATTATTTCTATTATCAAAATATGAGAGAGGGAATAAAATGACTTTCCCAAAATAAAGAAATATTGAGGATTTAATAAAAAAATCAAATAAGATTTTATTTTGGTTTTATTTGCTATTTTATTTGAATTTAGGAAAAATGTGTGTTTTTCAAAATTGCATTTAGGCCCCAAATAAATATTCATCCTGTGCGACTTGATTTTAGAAGCCGGGGAAAATTTATTTCGGGATTTTTGGAGTCCATTTAGTATTCCTTTTGTTTTTTTCTGAGCGTAACTATTTTAAAAAAACGCGCAACCGACTTAGCGGGCCGTGTCCGACCTGGACACCCGGCCCGGCCCGCTTTAAATAGCCGGGAAGCCCAGCCGCCACCCCCACCGAAAACCATAGCTGCCTCTAGCCCGCCGCCGCCGCCCTAGCACGCCGCCGCCAGCGCCGCCGCCGCCGGAGGTAGATCTCGCCGTCGGTTATTTTTAAACCGATCGGTTTTCTGTCGGTTCGTTCGGTTTTTTAGTTTGTTTTTTTAAATAGATCGGTTTTCTGGTTTATTTAATTAGCAAGCGTTTGCTCGTTCGTTCGTTTGAACGAACGCGTTCTTCATTTAGGTCTAGATAACGAATGTTTGTTCGTTAATCTGTTCGTCGTTTTCCTTTTTCTCGGATTAAATCCGCGATTTTTCTGATCGCGATTTTTGTTTTAGTTTAATTTTTCGCTCGTATATCGGAATCAGGCGATTCAAGCGCCTGGAGTTTCGTCTCGAAACCCTCTTTCCGTTTAACCAACTCAAACAAGTTTTTGCCACTGTAAAAATTGCCCTAGATCCAGAATAGTAAACGAAGCCTGTTTCTTTTACCATTTGTCTTTCGTTGCTCCGTCCGATTTGAATCTTTTTGCCAACCGGAGTTCTTAAGTTGAACTTTCTGGTTAGATCTCTTATTCGAGTCTTACCTGTGCATTAGATGAGTACTTATTGTATGCTTGTTTGTTTGCGATAGAGTACCCGAAGTACGCCGCTTGCTACTTCGAATCGCTAGGTTTTGCGGATCATCAGCAAGGCAAGTAACACTTTGATCATACCTCCTACTACCCAGTTTTATTGCATTAGATCAATCCTCACACATTGCATGATTAGGACCTAATTAAATTGTGGGTTTGGGAAGTAGTTGAGGTAGAACCTATTACCTGTTTATTACCAAACCTTTGGGAGTTACTTCTACGTTTGCTTATTATGCCATGCTATGCTAGTAGACGTGGATTGGGTGAGTGTATCCATGACAGATGTGAGATTGTTAAATTAATGGTTTATCTAAGGTGGCAACTTAAACACACATATGGGTGGATTGAGGCACCTGAGTATTCCAGCGATTGCCTGTTTTCTTTTGGACCGTCACCCAAGCTCAAAGGGATCATGAGATTATTCATGCTAGAAACTTCCGTGTGCAGCCACAAGCTACTATGGGCTCTAGCATAGTTGACTAAGTCATGCAAACTCTTATAGTGGTAGACTAGGGGATGTAGGTTGGTACGGTCTACCCGTTCGTAAGGTGCTAGCGCTTCTAAAAGACTGTCTCGGTCATCCGTTTCTCAAACACCATGTAGTGCGAGAAATCAAACGGAGGAGATCGAGTCTTGTGGGGAAAAGTGCGCAAACCTCTGCAGAGTGTATAAACTAATCATGGTTAGCCGTGTCCCTGGTTATGGACATCTTGAGTATCTAGTACCTGGATTATCATGTGAATATCATCATGTTACTCTAAAATTAATTTTGTTGGGTTTTGTTTAATGATGATGCTTAATTGGGATTGAGAATGCTGTCAACCATTCTCAATGTTTAACAACTACCATGATAGTTAAATAAAATTTATTCCTTTGCAGCAGGGAAAATTTGGCTTTACGCAAAACTGTAACCATAGAGCTTTCCACCAGCCAAATATGCATGTAGTATAGCCTTATTCCTTCATTACTCTCTATGTGTTACTTTGCCAGCATATTCCATGTGCTGACCTGTTTCGGACTGCAACGTTAATGTTGCAGACTTTCCAGAAGACGATTAAGGTGCTAATAGGTCGTGGTTCTATACTCAGTGATGCTGTTGGAGTTGATGGACTCACTTATCTTCCAAGCCTTCCGCTGTTATCGTTATTAGATGGCCTTAAGCCATATTTATTGTAATAAGTTCTCTTTTGAGACTCTCGATGTAATAAGTGTGTGATTGCTACTCTGTTATAAATCCTTCAAGTACTGTGTGGTGTCAGCATTACTGATCCAGGGATGACACCTGAGCACAGAGATTGGACCGTTTGAGGTCTCTTCGCTACAAAATGGTATCAGAGCACACGCTGACTGTAGGACACGACCACTAAGCTAAAGACCTAGATCACTACTCACTCTCTTCTCTTTCTGACCTCTCATCTTTTCTACTCTTTTAGGATGGCGGATGCAAGGAACAAGTTCACACAACCGGATGAAGAAACACCCTTTGGACGTCACTTGAAGGAAGTCACTAGGTACCTGAACATAGGAGTACCAAGCTTCACCGGAACCTACAACGCCACTCTACCTGAAGAAGAGCGCTGGATGATTCAAGTTCAAGTTCCAGGAAGGACGTTCATGCCAGTCACTGAGCCCATAGAGTTTTCTTTTGATGCACCAACCCGGAGTCTAGGAAAGAGCATGGCAGCTCACATCGCCATGGGATGCATTGGAGAAGTTTACCGCAATGATCTCAAGGATACTATCTACCAGATTTGTGGGCGCCGAGATGAGCACTGGGAGATGATCAGCACCAAGAAGGATAGATCAATTGCAGCTTTTATCTAGGAGTTAAACCAACACATTCGACGTCAGGAGAACCAGATGTGCGCCGACAAGATAGATCTGAAGAAGGCAAGAACAAGAATCAAGGAACTGGAGGGAGAACTCAAGGCTACACGTGAAGATTATGAAGAGGAAATCGAAGTATCAGTGGAGAAGAATGGCGATCTGATCAAGAAGATCGGAATATTTATGGGAGGCCCTACACCGGTAGAAGAAGACGAAGAACCCAAGGAAATTCGCCTGGAAGACTACATCATCATCGACGACACCGACTCGGATCCAGATGATAGCGATGATGACTATGTTGATGAAGCTGGAGCAGATATCATGGAGTCTGCAACCGAAGAATATTTCTAGTAGACCACCCCATCAGTAGTAGTAGTCCACCATGTAAATATAGTAGTCCGAGCACTTTTACGATAGATAGATCGATTGTATGCCCTTGTTTGATTGATTGAATGAAGTGAATTGTTTGCTTTTGCCTCATGTGCATATGGGTAGTGTTTTCTCTTTAGACCCCTCTATTCTTAAATCTCATATTTTCTAAACCCTCAGATGCCTCCGAGACATGACCCCGGATTTACCTTCCCATCGGAGCTCACCCTGTTGATTCAGCAGCAGAACACATTGATGCAGTTGCTAGTCCAGAATCAAAATCAGGGGAACAACAACAACAACCCACCACCACCACCACCACCTGTTGATCACTTAGCCCGTTTTCTTAGGCTGAATCCGCCGGTGCTTTCCAGTAGCACCGAGCCGATAGTAGCAGATGATTGGCTCCGTAAGACTGCAAGGGAGTTGACCACAGCAGGATGCACAGATGCGGAAAAGGTGAAGTTTGCCGCACATCAGCTTGAAGGACCCGCATCATCATGGTGGGAAAATTTCACAGCCACTTTCCCTGTCGACACTGTCACGTGGGATCAGTTTTAGCAGGCTTTTCGTACTGCCCATGTTTCAGCAGGAGCTATGTCCATGAAGAAGCGAGAGTTTCGCAACTTGCGCCAAGGAGGACGGACAATTAGCCAGTATGTGGAGGACTTTAGTAAGCTAGCATGTTATGCCCCAGATGACGTTGCTACGGATGTAGCTAAGCAGGAGAAGTTTCTGGAAGGACTGAATGATGAGTTGAGCATGCAGTTGATGGTAGCAACCTTCAACAACTACCAGGAGTTGGTAGATCATGCTCTCATGATTGAAGGGAAGCAGCAGCAGATTGAGAATCGCAAGAGGAAGTATGGACAAGGGAAGTACAATACAGGAGCTCAGCAGAAGCCATGTTTTACCCCTAGACGGGGAGGACGTTTTCAGCATACCCATGGAGGAGGTAGCTTGCACAATCACAATGGCACCAAGAATGGTAATGGGAATGGAGGAAGCAATGGCCAGAACCGCACCAACCCATCGACCCCAGCCAAGAGAGACCTAAGCCAAGCCACTTGCTTTAAGTGCCAGAAGACCGGACATTATGCCAATGAATGTCCTGAATCCCAGAATGGAAATGGCAATGGAAGCTCTGGGAAGAAGCCGAACCCTTTCAATAGGGGACAGGTGAACCATGCTAATGTGGAGGAGGTTGAAGAGCAGCCGGATGCCGTATTCGGTAAGTTTTTGGTTAAGTAATTTACTGCACTCGTTCTTTTTGATACTGGTGCATCGCATTCATACATGTCAAGGGGATTTGTGGATAAGTATAAACTACCAACCCAAGCCCTTAGATCACCCATGTTAGTAACCTCGCCTGGAGCAGAGTATATGGCCAGTCTATGGTGTGATCGGTTACCATTAAGGAGTAACTACGTTTTTCCCTCAGACCTAATAGTATTGGAATCTCAAGGATTGGATGTGATATTAGGCATGGATTGGTTATCAAAGTATGAAGGAAATATAGAATGTGCCAGCAAGTCAATTTTGCTTACCACGCCAGAAGGGAGAAGGATCAAGTATGTAACCGGGCATGTGCCGAAAAGGACTCAAGTAAATTGTTTAATAGGAGTTGTGCAGGAGGAAGTCCCAGTGGTGAAAGATTTCCCTGATGTATTTCCAGAAGAGTTGCCAGACATGCCACCGGATAGAGATATTGAGTTTTTGATTGAGCTTTGCCTAGGCACAGGGCCAATATCTAAGAGACCATATAGGATGCCCGCAAAGGATTTGGTGAAGATTAAGAAGTAGATTAAGGAGTTACTGGATAAAGGATATATTCGCCCAAGTTCTTCACCTTGGGGATCGCCAGTACTTCTAGTGGAGAAGAAGGATGGATCGTTAAGGATGGCTGTTGATTATCGGGGATTGAATGAAGTAACCATCAAGAACAAGTACCCACTACCGATGATCAATGATCTGTTTGATTGATTGCAAGGAGCTAAGGTATTTTCCAAGATCGATCTGCGATCAGGATACCACCAGTTGAAGATTCGAGAACAGGATATACCTAAGACGGCTTTTACCACTACGTATGGGCTGTACGATCATACCGTTATGTCATTTGGTCTGACTAACGCACCTGCATATTTTATGAACATGATGAACAAAGTGTTTATGGAATTTTTGGATAAGTTCGTCGTAGTGTTCATTGATGATATCCTGGTTTACTCGAAGAATGAAGAGGAGCATAAGGAGCATTTGCGTTTGGTTCTTGGAAAGCTGAGAGAACATCAATTATATGCCAAGTTTAGCAAATGTGAGTTTTGGTTGAAGGAAGTTGGATTTCTCGGACACGTTATATGTGGAGAAGGTATAGCAGTAGATCCCACTAAGGTTGACACCGTGACAAATTGGGAAGCCCCAACAACAGTTGGAGAGATCCGGAGTTTCCTTGGACTTGCAGGATACTACCGGAGGTTTATTGAGAATTTCTCAAAGATTGCGAAGCCTATGACGGAGTTGTTGAAGAAGGATACCAAGTTCATATGGACTGAGGAATGTGAGGCCAGTTTCCAGGAGTTGAAGAAACGTTTGGTTACATCACCCGTGTTGATTTTGCCAGATCAGACCAAGGATTATGAGGTGTATTGCGACGCTTCACGTCGAGGACTTGGAGCAGTGCTTATGCAGGAAGGAAGAGTTGTTTCATATGCCTCACGACAGCTTAAGCCTCATGAGTTAAATTATGCTACGCATGATTTGGAGTTAGTAGCCGTAGTGCATGCATTGAAAACCTGGAGACACTTTCTCATTGGAAACCATTGTGAGGTGTACACGGATCACAAGAGTTTGAAGTATATTTTCACGCAGAAGGAGTTGAACCTCAGACAAAGGAGATGGTTGGAGCTCATCAAGGATTATGATATGAGATTGCACTATCACCCCGGAAAGGCTAACGTAGTAGCCGATGCACTGAGCCGTAAAAGTCATGTCAACACCTTAATGATGGGAGATTTACCAAGGGAGTTAGCAGAAAATCTTCGTGAGCTATGTTTGGAAATAGTTCCGAGAGGCTATGTAGCAGCATTGGAGATTCAGTCTACTTTGATGGATAAGATCAGAGACGCCCAGAAGACTGGCAAGGAGATTGCCTCTATAAAGGAGAAAATGAGCAAAGGAAAAGCTACGGGATTTCGTGAAGATGAGCACGATACCTTATGCTTTGAAGACCGTGTTTATGTGCCAAATGATTTGGAGATCAGGTAGTTAATTCTGCAAGAGGCCCATGATTCACCCTATTCGATTCACCCAGGAAATACCAAGATGTATCTGGATTTAAAGGATATTTTCTGGTGGACCGGAATGAAGAAGGATATTGTGGAGTATGTAGCAGTTTGTGTTGTATGTCAAAGAGTAAAGGCAGAGCATCAGAAGCCAGAAGGATTGCTACAGCCATTGCCGATACCCGAATGGAAGTGGGATAAGTTAGGCATGGATTTTATTACGGGTTTACCCAGAACTCGTTCAGACTATGATTCGATTTGGGTTGTAGTCGATCGTTTGACAAAGGTAGCTCATTTCATTCCAGTAAAGACTACCTATACCAGTGCAAAGTTGGCAAAGATATACATGACCATGATCGTATGTCTGCACGGAGTTCCAAGGAGCATTGTATCAGATAGAGGAACCCAATTCACCTCAAAGTTCTGGAATCAGTTGCACTAAACTTTGGGTACCAGACTAGAATTTGGTACAGCTTTCCATCCGCAGACAGATGGACAGACCGAGAGAGTCAACCAGATTTTGGAGGATATGCTGAGAGCTTGTGTGCTAGATTATGGATCTAGTTGGGACGAGAATTTGCCATATGCAGAGTTCTCTTACAACAACAATTATCAATCCAGTTTGAAGATGGCCCCTTTCGAAGCCTTGTACGGAAGGAGGTGCAGGACCCCATTGTCATGGGATGAAGTTGGAGACCGCCAGTTGTTTGGACTGGATCTGATTAAGGAGTCTGAGCAGAAAGTGAAATTGATTCGCGATAGGCTTAAGGTAGTTCAATCCAGGCAGAAGAGCTACGCAGATTCTAAACGCAAGGAGACAGTTTACGAAGTCGGAGACCGAGTTTATCTTCGAGTATCTCCACTTCGAGGAGTTAAGCGCTTTGGAGTTAAGGGAAAGTTAGCGCCATGTTTTGTGGGACCATACAAAGTTTTGGAGCGTATGGGAGAAGTTTCTTACAAGTTGGAATTGCCTGAAGGATTATCAGGAGTTCACGACGTTTTCCACATTTCCCAGTTGAAGAAGTGCCACGCATAGATGGCTGATATACCACTGAGAGATACAGTGCCACTGGAAGCGATTCAGTTGGACAGTGATTTGACCTATGAGGAGAAACCAGTTAAGATTCTAGAGTATGCTAGTCAAGTCACCCGCAGCAAGGTTATCAAGTTTTGCAAAGTTCAGTGGAGCCACCACACGGAGGATGAAGCCACCTGGGAGCGAGAGGAAGAATTGCTGAAGGACCACCCTCACCTATTTTCTAGCCAACCCGAATCTCGAGGGCGAGATTCATCTTAAGGGGGGTAGGTTTGTAACATCCCAAATTTTCAATTTGGAATGTTATACACTAGATCATCATTGCATATCATATTTTATTGCATTTTGGTTGATCCTAGAAAATTCTACGCAACTCAAGGACCCTCGGAGAGAGTTGGGGATTTCGTTATTTTCATATTTGAGTTTCTCAAATTTTGAAAATAGGATCATTTGATTTTATTTATTTTATCTTCAATTATTTCTATTATCAAAATATGAGAGAGGGAATAAAATGACTTTCCCAAAATAAAGAAATATTGAGGATTTAATAAAAAATCAAATAAGATTTTGTTTTGGTTTTATTTGCTATGTTATTTCAATTTAGAAAAAATGTGCGTTTTTCAAAATTGCATTTAGGCCCCAAATAAATGTTCATCCTGTGCGGCTTGATTTTAGAAGCCCGGGAAAATTTATTTCTGGATTTTTGGAGTCCGTTTAGTATTCCTTTTGTTTTTTTTCTGAGCATAACTATTTAAAAAAAACGCGCAACCGACTTACCGGGCCGTGTCCGACCTGGACACCCGGCCCGGCCGACTTTAAATAGCCGGGAGGCCCGGCCGCCACCCCCACCGAAACCCTAGCCGCCTCTAGCCCCCCGCCGCCGCCCTAGCGTGCCGCCGCCCGAGCCGCCGCCGGTTATTTTTAAACCGATCGGTTTTCCGTCGGTTCGTTCGGTTTTTTAGTTTGTTTTTTTTTAAATAGATCAGTTTTCCAGTTTATTTAATTAGCAAGCGTTCGCTCGATCGTTCGTTTTAACGAACGCGTTCTTCGTTTAGGTCCAGATAACGAACGTTTGTTCGTTAATTTGTTCGTCATTTTTCTTTTTCTCGGATTAAATCCACGATTTTTCTGATCGCGATTTCTGATTTGATTTTTGTTTTAGTTTAATTTTTCGCTCGTTTATCGGAATCAGGCGATTCAAGCGCCTGGAGTTTCGTCTCGAAACCCTCTTTCCGTTTAACCAAATCAAACAAGATTTTGCCACTATAAAAATTGCCCTAGATACAGAATAGTAAACAAAGCCTGTTTCTTTTACCGTTTGTCTTTCGTTGCTCCGTCCGATTTGATTCTTTTTGCCAACCGGAGTTCTTAAGTTGAACTTTCTGGTTAGATCTCTTATTCGAGTTTTACCTATGCATTAGATGAGTACTTATTGTATGCTTGTTTGTTTGCGATAGAGTACCCGGAGTGCGCCGCTTGCTACTTCAAATCACTATGTTTTGCGGATCATCAGCAAGGCAAGTAACACTTTGATCATACATCCTACTACCAGTTTTATTGCATTAGATCAATCCTCACACATTGCATGATTAGGACCTAATTAAATTGTGGGTTTGGGAAGTAGTTGAGGTAGAACCTATTACCTGTTTATTACCAAACCTTTGGGAGTTACTTCTACGTTTGCTTATTATGCCATGCTATGCTAGTAGACGTGGATTGGATGAGTGTATCCATGACAGATGTGAGATTGTTAAATTAATGGTTTATCTAAGGTGGCAACTTAAACACACATCTGGGTGGATTGAGGCACCTGGGTATTCCAGCGATTGCCTGTTTTCTTTTGGACCGTCACCCAGACTCAAAGGGATCATGAGATTATTCATGCTAGAAACTTCCGTGTGCAGCCACAAGCTACTATGGGCTCTAGCATAGTTGACTAAGTCATGCGAACTCTTACAGTGGTAGACTAGCAGATGTAGGGGGTGTAGGCTGGTACAGTCTACCCGTTCGTAAGGTGCTAGCGCTTCTGAAAGACTATGTCTCGGTCATCCGTTTCTCAAACACCATGTAGTGCGAGAAATCAAATGGAGGAGATCGAGTCTTGTGGGGAAAAGTGTGCAAACCTCTGCAGAGTGTATAAACTAATCATGGTTAGCCGTGTCCCCGGTTATGGACATCTTGAGTATCTAGTACCTGGATTATCATGTGAATCTCATCATGTTACTCTAAAATTAATTTTGTTGGGTTTTGTTTAATGATGATGCTTAATTGGGATTGAGAATGCTGTCAACCATTCTCAATATTTAACAACTACCATGATAGTTAAATAAAATTTATTCCTTTGTAGTAGGGAAAAATTGGCTTTACGCAAAACTGTAACCATAGAGCTTTCCACCAGCCAAATATGCATGTAGTATAGCCTTATTCCTTCATTACTCTCTATGTGTTACTTTGCCAGCATATTCCATGTGCTGACCCGTTTCGGACTGCAACGTTAATGTTGCAGACTTTTTAGACGACGATTAAGGTGCTTTTAGGTCGTGGTTCTATACTCAGTGATGCCGTTGGAGTTGATGGACTCACTTATCTTCCAAGCCTTCCGCTGTTATCGTTATTAGATGGCCTTAAGCCATATTTATTGCAATAAGTTCTCTTTTGAGACTCTCGATGTAATAAGTGTGTGATTGCTACTCTGTTATAAATCCTTCAAGTACTGTGTGGTGTCAGCATTACTGATCCAGGGATGACACCTGAGCACAGAGATTGGGACCGTTTGAGGTCTCTTCGCTACAAAATGGTATCAGAGCACACGCTGACTGTAGGACACGACCACTAAGCTAAAGACCTAGATCACTACTCACTCTCTTCTCTTTCTGACCTCTCATCTTTTCTACTCTTTTAGGATGGCGGATGCAAGGAACAAGTTCACACAACCGGATGAAGAAACACCCTTTGGACGTCACTTGAAGGAAGTCACTAGGTACCTGAACATAGGAGTACCAAGCTTCACCGGAACCTACAACGCCACTCTACCTGAAGAAGAGCGCTGGATGATTCAAGTTCAAGTTCCAGGAAGGACGTTCATGCCAGTCACTGAGCCCATAGAGTTTTCTTTTGATGCACCAACCCGGAGTCTAGGAAAGAGCATGGCAGCTCACATCGCCATGGGATGCATTGGAGAAGTTTACCGCAATGATCTCAAGGATACTATCTACCAGATTTGTGGGCGCCGAGATGAGCACTGGGAGATGATCAGCACCAAGAAGGATAGATCAATTGCAGCTTTTATCTAGGAGTTAAACCAACACATTCGACGTCAGGAGAACCAGATGTGCGCCGACAAGATAGATCTGAAGAAGGCAAGAACAAGAATCAAGGAACTGGAGGGAGAACTCAAGGCTACACGTGAAGATTATGAAGAGGAAATCGAAGTATCAGTGGAGAAGAATGGCGATCTGATCAAGAAGATCGGAATATTTATGGGAGGCCCTACACCGGTAGAAGAAGACGAAGAACCCAAGGAAATTCGCCTGGAAGACTACATCATCATCGACGACACCGACTCGGATCCAGATGATAGCGATGATGACTATGTTGATGAAGCTGGAGCAGATATCATGGAGTCTGCAACCGAAGAATATTTCTAGTAGACCACCCCATCAGTAGTAGTAGTAGTCCACCTTGTAAATATAGTAGTCCGAGCACTTTTACGATAGATAGATCGATTGTATGCCCTTGTTTGATTGATTGAATGAAGCGAATTGTTTTCTTTTGCGTCCTAGGGGAGCAGCCGCTCCCCCACCCTCGTGGCTAGGGTGTAGGCCCCCTTGTCTTCATCTTTTGCAAAGATTTTTTAGTATTTCCGAAAAGATGTTCCGTGAAGTTTCAGGTCATTCCGAGAACTTTTGTTTCTGCACATAAATACACCATGGTAATTCTGCTGAAAACAGCGTCAGTCCGGGTTAGTTCCATTCAAATCATACTAGTTAGAATCCAAAACAAGGGTAAAAGTGTTTGGAAAAGTAGATACGACGGACACGTATCAACTCCCCCAAGCTTAAACAGTTGCTTGTCCTCAAGCAATTCAGTTGACAAACTGAAAGTGATAAAGAAAAACTTTTACAAACTCTGTTTGCTCTTGTTGTTGTAAATATGTCAAGCCAGCATTCAAGTTTTCAGCAAAGATTATGAACTAACCATATTCACAATAACGCATAGGTCTCATGTTTACTTATATCAATGGCATAATCAACTAGCGAGCAATAATAATAAATCTCGGATGACAACACTTTCTCAAAACAATCATAATATGATATAACAAGATGGTATCTCGCTAGCCCTTTCTGAGACCGCAAAACATAAATGCAGAGCACCTTTAAAGATCAAGGACTGACTAGACATTGTAATTCATGGTAAAAGAGATCCAGTCAAGTCATACTCAATGTAAACTAACAGTAATGAATGCAAATGACAACGGTGCTCTCCAACTGGTGCTTTTTAATAAGAGGATGATGACTCAACATAAAAGTAAATAGATTGGCCCTTCGCAAAGGGAAGTAGGGATTTGTAGAGGTGCCAGAGCTCGGTTTTGAAATAGAGGTGAATAATATTTTGAGCGGTATACTTTCATTGTCAATATAACAACCAAGAGATGGCAATATCTTCCATGCATGCTACACACATTATAGGCGGTACCCAAGCAGAATGGTAAAGTTTATACTCCCCCTCCACCAACAAGCATCAATCCATGGCTTGCTCGAAACAACAAGTGCCTCCAACTAACAAGAGTCCCAAGGGGAGTTTTGTTTGTAATTATTTTGATTTGATTTGGATAAAGCATGGGACTGGGCATCCCGGTGACCAGCCATTTTCTCGTGAGTGAGGAGCGGAGTCCACTCCTCTTGAGAATACCCCGCCTAACATGGGAGATATGGACAACTCTAGTTGATACATGAGCTAGAGCATACAAAACAGGATATTTATTTGAAGGTTTAGAGTTTGGCACATACAAATTTACTAGGAACGGCAGGTAGATACCGTATATAGGTAGGTATGGTGGACTCATATGGAATAACTTTGGGGTTTATGGCTACCAAAAGACTGGGAAGCGACCAGCTAGAGAACGACAACAGTCATGAACATGCATTAAAATTAATCAACACCGAATGCAAGCATGAGTAGGATATAATCCACCATGAACATAAATATCGTGAAGGCTATGTTGATTTTGTTTCAACTACATGCATGAACATGCGCCAAGTCAAGTCACTTAAATCATTCAGAGGAGGATACCACCCTATCATACCACATCACAACCATTTTAATAGCATGTTGGCACGCAAGGTAAACCTTATAAGCTCCTAGCTAATCAAGCATGTCACAAGAAACTACGATCTCTAGTTGTCATTGCAAACATGTTTATTCATAATAGGCTGAATCAGGAATGATGAACTAATCATATTTACAAAAACCAGAGAGGTCGAGTTCATACCAGCTTTCTCATCTCAATCAGTCCATCATATAATCATCATTATTGCCTTTCACTTGCACGACCGAATGATGTGGATAATAATAAGAGTGCACATGCATTGGACTAAGTTGGAATCTGCAAGCATTCAATAAACAGGAGAAGACAAGGCAATATGGGCTCTTTTGTCAGATCAACAATAATGCATATAAGAGCCGCTTCAACAATTTAATTATGGTCTTCCCCTATCCACCCCCAGAGAACAGAAAAGAAATAAAACTATTTACACGGGAAAGCTCCCAACAAGCAAAAGAAGAACAGGAAATCTTTTTGGGTTTTCTTTTTAATTACTACTACAAGCATGGAAAGTAAACTAATTAAAAGATACAACTAATTTTTTTGTTTTTTCTTAAGGGTTATTAAACACACAAGAAGAAAGCATAAAAAGGAAAATAAACTAGCATGGATGATACAATGAAAAAGTACAAGCACCGACATCTAGCAATGAGTGTGTGAACATAAATGTAATGTCGGTGGGAAATACGTACTCCCCCAAGCTTAGGCTTTTGGCCTAAGTTGGTCTATGGCCACGGCTGGCCTGGCGGATATCCATAGTAATAGTTGGGGTCGTACTGAGATGCAGCGGCTATCGCCTCCTGAGCTGCAGCATGGCGGCGAGCTGCCTCTGCCCTCCTCTCGTACTCATCTGCCTCCTCTCTGGTAATAACATATCTTCCTTTTGCCTGATAATCGAAGAAGGCAGGAGCAGGGAGAGTAATACGGACAGCACTGCGTATGTCAAAGATTAAGCGATACTGGAGAGGTGATTCATTCCTCTCGACAAACTGGTGGTGAACCATAGCCTCATAATCCAAATAAGCAGGAGGCAACTCAATATCATCTTCACGTATGGTTACACCAAGAAAATCATTTAAGCGGGTTGCATAAATTGCACCAAAGAAATCTCCATTAAATCTATTAAGATGCAACCTACGTGCAACAATGGCTCCCAAATTATAAGATTTATCTCCTAACACAGCACTCCTAAGAATACTGAGGTCAGGCACACACATGTGACATGCCTCATCTTTACCATTAATGCATCTACCTATGAAGAGAGCAAAATAATGTATACTAGGAAAGTGAATGCTCCCTATGGTAGCTTGAGTTATATCTCTAGATTCCCCCACAGTTATACTAGCAAGAAAATCTCTAAATTCAGATTTGCGAGGTTCCCTGACACTACCCCATTGTGGAAGTTTGCAAGCAGTGGTAAAATCCTCTAAGTCCATAGTGTAAGAATTTCCATAAAGATCAAACAGGACAGTTGGAGAATTACGTGAAGATGAAAATTCAAACCTCCTCACAAAGGAACTAGTGAGATAGTGATACTGGCGGCACCTTTCTTCCTCGAAGCTCACAAGATCAGCGTTACGCAAATATGCGTTAAATTCTTCCTTAATTCCCTCTCGAGCCATAAAGTTTTCCGAAGGCCATTCACAAGGACGCACTGGAGCGTCTGTTGGTGGTTCTTCATCAGCATCACACATTGCAAGTCTGGGTCCTTGCTTCCTTGAAGAACCACCTTGGTACATTTTCCTAAGCATATTTCTTCCTTTGAAAAATTTCTGAAATTTTTAGTAACTTCAAAATAAAAGTGAACCAAACTCAATAAAATTGATAGCAACTACTCCTACAAGTGCCTAGAGCCTATATCATGCATCAATACTACTTTTGACCATATAAATTTGACATGCAAGCTCAAGAACGGGGTCACCTAAGCAGCAAAAATTTGCAATGAATAAAGCACTAGAACAACAACTAATTGGACCAATGGAGGAGTCACATACCAAGGAACAATCTCCCCAAGCAGTTTTGTGAGAGGTCCTTTGAGCAAGGAGATCAAAAATCGCAGCAAAATGAGCTAGAACTCGTGCTTGAGCTGGATATTCGTGTTTGTGGGAGGAAGAAGGAGTGTGTGGGTGCAGGAATAAGTGGAGGAGGGCCACCATGGGCCCACGAGGTAGGGGGCGCGCCCAGGGGGTAGGGCGCGCCCTCCACCCTTGTGGCCAAGTGGATGCACCTCCTGCTGTGTTCTCTGTGCCAAATATTCTCAAATATTCCAGAAAAAATCATATTTAAATTTCAGGGCATTTGGAGAACTTTTATTTTCGGGTTATTTTTATATTGCACGGATAATTCAGATAACAGAAGGAAAATATTTATTTTTATTTTATTTTATATAAATAACAGAAAGTAAAAGGAGGGTACAGAGAGTTGTGCCTTCTAGTTTCATCCATCTCATGATCATCAAAAGGAATCCACTAACAAGGTTGATCAAGTCTTGTTAACGAACTCATTCCGAATAACAAGGAACCGGAGAAATTTCGAATAACACTATGTTACCTCAACGGGGATATGCACATCCCCAATAATAAGAATGTCATATTTCTTCTTGACAATAGGAAGAGGAAATTCAAAACCTCCAAATATAATTGATGGAATTTTTCCAATAGAGTTGACACTATGAACTTGAGGTTGTTTCCTCGGAAAGTGTACCATATGCTCATTACCATTAACATGAAAAGTGACATTGCCTTTAGTGCAATCAATAACAACCCCTGCAGTATTCAAAAAGGGTCTTCCAAGAATAATAGACATACTATCGTCCTCGGGAATATCAAGAATAACAAAATCCGTTAAAATAGTAACGTTTGCAACTACAATAGGCACATCCTCACAAATACCGACAGGTATAGCAGTTGATTTATCAGCCATTTGCAAAGATATTTCAGTAGGTGTCAACTTATTCAAATCAAGTCTATGATATAAAGAGAGAGGCATAACACTAACACCGGCTCCAAGATCACATAAAGCAGTTTTAACATAGTTTCTTTTAATGGAGCATGGTATAGTGGGTACTCCTGGATCTCCAAGTTTCTTTGGTATTCCACCTTTAAAAGTATAATTAGCAAGCATGGTGGAAATTTCAGCTTCTGGTATCTTTCTCTTATTTGTAACAATTTCTTTCATGTACTTAGCATAAGGATTCATTTTAAGCATATCAGTTAATCGCATATGCAAAAAGATAGGTCTAATCATTTCAGCAAAGCGCTCAAAATCCTCATCATCCTTTTTCTTGGATGGTTTGGGAGGAAAAGGCATGGGTTTATGAACCAATGGTTCTCTTTCTTTACCATGTTTCCTAGCAACAAAGTCTTTCTTATCATAACATTGATTCTTTGATTGTGGGTTATCAAGATCAACAGCAGGTTCAATTTCTATATCATTATCATTACTAGGTTGAGCATCATCATGAACATTATAATTAACATTATCACTAGTTTCAGGTTCATTACCAGCTTGTGTTTCAGCACCAGAAATAGAAATATCATTTGGATTCTCAGGTGGTTAAGCAATAGGTTCACTAGAAGCATGCAAAGTCCTATCATTTTTCTTTTTCTTCCTTTTAGAAGGACTAGGTGCATCTATATTATTTCGCTGAGAATCTTGCTCATTTCTCTTAGGATGGCCTTCAGGATACAAAGGTTCCTGAGTCATTCTACCAGTTCTAGTAGCCACTCTAACAGCATAATCATTATTATTACTATTCAATTCATTGAGCAAATCATTTCGAGCTTTAAGTACTTGTTCTACTTGAGTGGTAACCATAGAAGCATGTTTACTAATAAGTTTAAGTTCACCTTTAACATTAGCCATATAATCACCCAAGTGTTCAAGCATATTTGAATTGTATTTCAATTGTCTACCAAAATAAGCATTGAAGTCTTCTTGCTTAACCATAAATTTATCAAACTCATCTAAGCATGGGCTAGCAAACTTAGTAAATGGGATTTCAGCTTTATCATATCTATAGAGAGAATTTTCCTTTACTACCTGTGTCAGGTTATCAAGACCATGAGTTTCTTCAACAGGAGGTAAATTAAGACCGTGTATTTCTTCAATAGGAGGTAAATTCTTAACATCTTCGGCTTTAATACCTTTTTCTTTCATAGATTTCTTTGCCTCTTGCATATCTTCAGGACTGAGAAATAGAACACCTCTCTTCTTCAGAGTTGGTTTAGGAATAGGCTCAGGAAGTGTCCAATTATTTTCATTTGTCAACATATTATTCGATAGAATTTCAGCTTCATCCGGTGTTCTTTCCCTGAAAACAGAACCAACACAACTATACAGGTAATCTCTGGAAGCATCGGTTAGTCCATTATAAAAGATATCAAGTATTTCATTTTTATTAAGAGGGTGATCAGGCAAAGCATTAAGTAACTTGAGAAGCCTCCCCCAAGCTTGTGGGAGACTCTCTTCTTCAATTTGCACAAAATTATATATATCCCTTAAATCAGCTTGTTTCTTATGAGCAGGGAAATATTTAGCAGATAAGTAATAAATCAAATCCTGGGGACTACGCATACAACCAGGATCAAGAGAATTAACCAATATCTTAGCATCACCCTTTAATGAGAACGGAAATATTTTAAGGATATAAAAGTAGCGAGTTCTCTCATCATTAGTGAACAGGGTGGCTATATCATTTAATTTAGTAAGATGTGCCACAACAGTTTCAGATTCATAACCATGAAAAGGATCAGATTCAACCAAAGTAATTATATCAGGATCAACTGAGAATTCATAATCCTTATTAGTAACACAGATAGGTGAAGTAGCAAAAGCAGCGTCAGGTTTCATTCTAGCATTAAGAGATTGCTGCTTCCATTTAGCTAATAACCTCTTGAGCTCGTATGTATCTTTGCAAGCTAAAATAGCTAAAGCAGCTTCTTTTTCAAAAACATAACCCTCAGGAATAAGAGGTGATTCATATTTATTAGGGGAAGAGTCTTCATCCTCACTTTCATCAATATTACCAGATTCAATATTTTCACTTTCTCTAACCCTAGCAAGTTGTTCATCAAGAAATTCACTAAGTGGCACAGTAGTAGCAAGCATAGAAGTAGTTTCATCATAAGTATCATGCATAGCAGAAGTGGCATCATCAACAACATGCGACATATTAGAACGAATAGCAGAAGTAGGTTTAGGTGTCGCAAGCTTACTCAAAACAGAAGGTGAATCAACTGTAGAGCTAGATGGCAGTTCCTTACCTCCCCTCGTAGTTGAGGGATAAATCTTGGTTTTTGGATCTCTCAAGTTCTTCATAATGATAAGCAGATATAAATGCCAAGTGACACAAAGAATAGAGCTATGCTCCCCGGCAAGAGCACCAGAAAATAGTGTTGATAACCCACAAGTATAGGGGATCGCAACAGTTTTCGAGGGTAGAGTATTCAACCCAAATTTATTGATTCGACACAAGGGGAGCCAAAGAATATTCTCAAGTATTAGCAGCTGAGTTGTCAATTCAACCACACCTGGAAACTTAATATCTGCAGCAAAGTATTTAGTAGAAAAGTAATATGATAGTAGTGGTAACGGTAGCAAAAGGTAACGGTAGAAAAAGTAATGTTTTTGGTATTTTGTAGTGATGATAGCAATAGCAATGGAAAAGTAAATAAGCGAAGAACAATATATGGAAAGCTTGTAGGCAATGGATCAGTGATGGAGAATTATGCTGGATGCGGTTCATCATGTAACAGTCATAACCTAGGGTGACACAGAACTAGCTCCAATTCATCAATGTAATGTAGGCATGTATTCCGAATATAGTCATACGTGCTTATGGAAAAGAACTTGCATGACATCTTTTGTCCTACCCTCCCATGGCAGCGGGGTCCTAGCGGAAACTAAGGGATATTAAGGCCTCCTTTTAATAGAGTACCGGACCAAAGCATTAACACATAATGAATACATGAACTCCTCAAACTACGGTCATCACCGGTAAGTATCCCGATTATTGTCACTTTAGGGTTAACGGATCATAACACATAATAGGTGACTATAGACTTGCAAGATAGGATCAAGAACTCTCATATATTGATGAAAACATAATAGGTTCAGATCTGAAATCATGGCACTTGGGCCCTAGTGACAAGCATTAAGCATAGCAAAGTCATAGCAACATCAATCTCAGAACATAGTGGATACTAGGGATCAAACCCTAACAAAACTAACTCGATTACATGATAAATCTCATCCAACCCATCACCGTCCAGCAAGCCTACGATGAAATTACTCACGCACAGCAGTGAGCATCATGAAATTGGTGATGGAGGATGGTTGATGATGACGATGGCGACGGATTCCCCTCTCCGGAGCCCCGAACGGACTCCAAATCAGCCCTCCCGAGAGGTTTTAGGGCTTGGCGGCAGCTCCGTGTTGTAAAATGCGATGAATCCTTTTTTTCTAATTTTTTCTCACCGAAAGCAAATATATAGAGTTGGAGTTGAGGTCGGAGGAGCTCCAGGGGGCCCACGAGGTAGGGGGCGCGCCCTAGGGGGGGCAGGCGCGCCCCCACCCTCGTGGCTAGGGTGTAGGCCCCCTGGTCTTCATCTTTTGCAAGGATTTTTTATTATTTCCGAAAAGATGTTTCGTAAAGTTTCAGGTCATTCCGAGAACTTTTGTTTCTGCACATAAATAACACCATGGTAATTCTGCTGAAAACAGCGTCAGTCCGGGTTAGTTCCATTCAAATCATGCAAGTTAGAGTCCAAAACAAGGGCAAACGTGTTTGGAAAAGTAGATACGACGGAGACGTATCACCCACCAAGGGTTGCTGGCGCACACAAGTCCTCTCAACTCGGTGGCGCCCTATATGGCGCACCGCGCCCCTCAATCTCGACTGCCGTCAGATATCTGTCCTTCTTGAATTTGATCTCCTTAGAGCCATCGTCTCCTCTCACCAGCAGGGTCCCTTTCAACGCCTCTGCATCCCGACACCCTACCTTTTGTCCATACCCGGCACGGTGGATGCTTGGCTGACATCCCCTGAATTCGGAAAACTCCAGCAGTTTGAGTTCTACCATTACCATGAAAGTTTCATACCATGAACATACCAAGAATTCGTGCCCACACCACCGTTGTCCATCTCGCGGGTTTCCTCCTCTCTCCACACCGCCACCTTCGCCCGGTGCCATCTACTAGACGATCTGGTACAAATGCTTCGACTCCCACTACTAAAAAAAACTTTCGCCTTGTGGTGGTTTATCTGTCGGAGGCCTCACTGCACAGCATCATCCACTCCAGTTGCCCTGCCTTGGAGCGCTTGTTGATTGTTTTGGGAATAGAAATCCCTATCAGTTGTCTCCAAATAAAGTCGCCGCACCTTAAAAGCATTGGAATTTGTTTCAAAGGACATCAGCTCATCATCGAAGATGCCCCTTCACTTGAAAGGTTGCTCCTTGATAACTGTTATAAACCTTCGCAAATAACTGTCGTCTCAGCACCCAAACTGGAGACCTTGGGTGTAATTCGTGATCCGTTTAATGATCACAAAGAGTTGGTGTTTGGCTCCTCGCTTTTTCAAGTACCGTATATTATCATATACACATTTGTAATCATAAGCTGCATTTTTCATTTGTGCGCATAAGTTTTATATCATCTTGGAGTACACTTTGGGTATTAATATTATGTTATATGCTCAATGAAGAGTTTGTCCATAGATAGCTTATCAATGCTGCTAGATTCTGTCAAGATCTTATATATCAGAATGTATAGTTATGATCTGAACATAATTATTGGCTTGCTGCGATGCTTTCGATCTCTGGAGAATTTATATATGGAGGTGATGATTTCATGCACATTGAAAGACTGTATATATTGTACTAGAATTAACCGTTCAGCTGTTGCTCTTTCGACATACTCTTTTTTCAGACCTTAACTATTTTCAAATCTTCATGTCTACTTAGGTACTGCAAGTACATGGACAAAAACGTATAACCAATCGGTGGCGTAATAAGCACCAGGATTTTCTCAGTTCTCATGACATTCGTTTGAGGACAATAATGATGGAAGGATATGCATCCAACCAGGCAAACAAAAGCTTTGTCACATTCTTCCTGTTGAATGCGAGGTTACTATTGTCCCTGAGGCTTAAGTTTTACCGCAAGAGATTTCTCACGGACGGACACACTGAAGAGCAAAAAAAGAAGTTTCAAGTGGACAAATGGGCTTCTAAACATGCTTGGCTTCTATTTACAACGTGCAATAAATTTTTATGCACAGGATGTTGATTTTATGGATCAGACCGATCCATTTGTTTGTGACTGCAAAAAAGAGTGGTTGGGTTACATGTTACTGCCATGTTCAATCTGGGTTTTGTCTAAAAATTTGATGAACAATTAATCCTTGGGATTTTTGTACCGTTTGTAAGCTTGAGTTTCATGTTGTTGCCCTCGTACTCCCCTCCACCTGCCACTACACTGCTGCATCTTCCACGGCTGCTGTTCCTTCCCGTTCGAGGCCTCGCCGTTGTTCTCCGCCTTGGTTCGCTCGCTGTGCCCGCCTCCGTCTGGCGTTGTCAACATGGTCAACAACCAAGATGAATCAGGAGATGACTGTATGTGGAGAGGCTGACAGTAGGGACCCACCAGGGTCATTGTATTACGCAAGCAGGTGCCTCGTTATTACAAGCCAGGACAAGTCATCGACGTCTCATCTCACACCGGCGATGCATAGGCCGACGCGGCAGCGAATTTGTTAAAATTACACAACGAGCGGATAACACCAGGGACCCAGTAGCTCGCCCAGTTGTTTTTTAGTTTTAAAGACGGAGCTCAACTGCGCACGGCTATGGCCCGTCTAGCCCACACTTACGCTTTTATTTAAGCACATGACGAGCCCAGTTGATATCTTTTTCTTTCTGAAAATGGCTAGTCATGTTCTTTTTTCTGGAGAACACCAAAACAGAGGCCTACTTGCTTTTCTCAGCCCTGCTCGGCAGCAAATTTTCAAGATGAGGAGGGAGGGATGTAAAGTAGTAAGAAATGGGCTTCCCCAAAAAATGGGCTATAAGTTGTAAGAAATGGGTTGTAAATTTTTAAACCAAAGCCAACCGACAATTACATTAAAATATCATTTTTCTGGATTTCTCTGCTCTCTACTCTTATAAAAACTAAAGCCAACTGGTTCTCTGCTCTCTACTCTTATAAAAACTAAAGCCAACTGGCAATTACATTAAAAGATCGTCTTTTCTCCCACAAGATAAACTACTCATAGAAATGCATCTTCATGTTCCGTGCAACGCACGAGCATCTTGCTAGTTAAGATTTTAAATTTCATTCATTTTTTGCGGTGAATTGTTTTTTGAATTTTATTTTGATATAATTTTTAAAAAATTATTTTTAACACGACTCAAAATTTCGCGATTAAAGGAGTTCGGACCCCACCGAAATATGAAAATTTTCGTTGAATTTTTTTAGCAGTGCCCAGAATATATGGTCTGTAATGCTAATAAAAAGAATATGGGCTTCAAATATCCTTAAGAATTAGCAAATGGGCTGTAAATTATTAAAAATAATGGCTAATGGGCTATATGTTATTTTCCACAGATTTGGAGGCTGATTTCTGGGCCTACTAGGTTGAGGATGACACTGTCCTAATTCGAGCAGTGACTGTTGGATGTCCATCCAACGGCCGCCATGCTTCTTCAATCTCTGATCTTCCTGCTCCAGCCGCCCAAACCAGCACCGGCGGGAGTGCCTGCTCCCTCCTCCCGTTGCTGGCTATGCTGCCGCCAGGCCATCCCTCTACCCACCCGCACATCCTGTTATTTTCCGACGATGTCAGCCTCACCCCGCAGTCGACCAGTCAGCGCTCGTACACCCCTCAGCGTGGGCATCCACTGCGGTGGCTTCGCCCGCTCTGGGTCGTTCCCTTCCTGGGCCTCGTCCTCATCCACCGCATTTGTGCTCTCGGCGCAGCGAGGTCAACATGGTCAACAAACAACAACCATCGAAAGAGGCTGACAGTAGGGGGTCCACACAAGGAAATGCCTCCTTATTACGCGCAGAATAATGATTCCTCCACCTGACAGCTGGGACCCACCGGAAGGGCCTCTGTATTTCTTGAAAAAAAATGTTTCCCCCACCGTCAGCTCAGACCCACCAGCTATATCTTCACACACAAGGAAGTGCCTCCTTATTACGCACAAAAAAACTGAATAATCCCCCTGCTAGCTGGGACCCACCATTATGGGAGGCTGGCTTGTGGGCCTACTAAAATGATGGGGGCGGAGGGCTTTGTCAATCAATACGAATGATTCTAGCTCCAGTGACCGTACGAGGTCCATCCAACGGTCGTAGTGCTTATTCAACCTCTGGTCTTCTTGCTCCAGCCGCCCAAACAAGCGTCGGCCGTGCCGGTGGCTCCTGCCTCTCGTGTCCGCCTGTGCTGCCACCGCTGGCCATGCCATCCCTCTATACTCACCCACACCTCCTGTTATTCTCCGGCGACGGCTGACGTCTACTACACAACCTTCTTCTTGTAGACGTTGTTGGGCCTCCAAGTGTAGAGGTTTGTAGGACAGTAGCAAATTTACCTCAAGTGGATGACCTAAGGTTTATCAATCCATGGGAGGCATAGGATGAAGATGGTCTCTCTCAAACAACCCTGCAACCAAATAACAAAGAGTCTCTTGTGTCCCCAACACACCCAATACAATGGTAAATTGTATAGGTGCACTAGTTCGGCGAAGAGTTGGTGATACAAGTGCAATATGGATGGTAGATATAGGTTTTTGTAATCTGAAAATATAAAAACAGCAAGGTAACTAATGATAAAAGTGAGCGTAAACGGTATTGCAGTGCTAGGAAACAAGGCCTAGGGTTCATACTTTCACTAGTGCAAGTCCTCTCAACAATAATAACATAATTGGATCATATAAATATCCCTCAACATGCAACAAAGAGTCACTCCAAAGTCACTAATAGCGGAGAACAAACAAAGAGATTATTGTAGGGTATGAAACCACCTCAAAGCTATTCTTTCTGATCGATCTATTCAAGAGTTCGTACTAGAATAACACCTTAAGACACAAATCAACCAAAACCCTAATGCCACCTAGATACTCCGATGTCACCTCAAGTATCCGTGGGTATGATTATATGATATGCATCACACAATCTCAGATTCATCTATTCAACCAACACAAAGAACTTCAAAGAGTGCCCCAAAGTTTCTATTGGAGAGTCAAGACGAAAACGTGTGCCAACCCCTATGCATAAGTTCACGAGGTCACGGAACTCGCAAGTTGATCACCAAAACATACATCAAGCGGATCACGTGATATCCCATTGTCACCACAGATAAGCACATGCAAGACATACATCAAGTGTTCTCATATCCCTAAAGACTCAATCTGATAAGATAACTTCAAAGGGAAAACTCAATCCATCACAAGAGAGTAGAGGGGGAGAAACACCATAAGATCCAACTATAATAGCAAAGCTCGAGATACATCAAGATCATGCCGAATCAAGAACACGAGAGAGAGAGAGAGAGATCAAACATATAGCTACAGGTACATACCCTCAGCCCCGAGGGAGAACTACTCCCTCCTCGTCATGGAGAGCGCCGGGATCATGAAGATGGCCACCAGAGAGGGATTCCCCCCTCCGGCAGGGTGCCGGAACGGGTCTAGATTGATTTTCGGTGGCTACGGAGGCTTCTGGCGGCGGAACTCCCGATCTAGGTTATTTTCTAGAGGTTTTTGTATTTATAGGAATTTTTGGCGTCGGTCTCACTTCAAGAAGGTGCCCGAGTCGTCCACGAGGCAGGCCCACGTGCCCGGGGGGGGGGGCACCCTCATGGACGGCCCGAGACTCTTCTAGCCCAATTCTTTTACTCCGGGGTCTTCTTTTGGTCCATAAAAATCATTAAAAATTGGCACGTCGATTGGACTCCATTTGGTATTCCTTTTCTGCAAAACTCAAAAACAAGGAAAAACAGAAACTGGCACTGGGCTCTAGGTTAATAGGTTAGTCCCAAAAATCATATAAAATAGCATATAAATGCATATAAAACATCCAAGGCTAATAATATAATAGCATGGAACAATCAAAAATTATAGATACGTTGGAGACGTATCAAGCATCCCCAAGCTTAATTCCTGCTCATCCTCGAGTAGGTAAATGATAAAAAAAATTGATGTGGAATGCTACCTAACATAATTATCAATGTAATTTTCTTTATTGTGGCAAGAATATTCAGATCCATAAGATTCAAGACAAAAGTTTAATATTGACATAAAAATAATAATACTTCAAGCATACTAACCAGGAAATTATGTCTTATCAAAATAACATAGCCAAAGAAAGCTTATCCCTACAAAATCATATAGTTTGGCCATGCTTCATTTTCGTCACAGAAAAATGCTCCCATCATGCACAACCCCAATGACAAGACGAGCAATTGGTTCATACTTTTTAACGCGCTTCAGCCTTTTCAACCCTTATGTAATACATGAGCGCAAGCCATGGACATAGCACTATGGGTGGAATAGAGTATGATGATAGGGGTTATGTGAGAAGACAAAAAAGGAGAAAGTCTCACATTGACGCGGCTAATCAATGGGCTATGGAGATGCCCACCGATTGATGTCAATGCAAGGAGTAGGGATTGCCATGCAACGGATGCACTAGAGCTATAAATATATGAAAGCTCATCAAAGAAAACTAAGTGGGTGTGCATCCAACTTGCTTGCTCACGAAGACCTAGGGCATTTGAGGAAGCCCGTCATTGGAATATACAAGCCAAGTTCTATAATGAAAGATTCCCACTAGTATATGAAAGTGACAACATAGGAGACTCTCTATCATGAAGATCGTGGTGCTACTTTGAAGCACAAGTGTGGTAAAAGGATAGTAGCATTGCCCCTTCTCTCTTTTTCTCTCATTTTTCGTTTTTTTGTTTTTTTGGGCCTTATCTCTCTTTTTTTATGGCCTCTTTTTTTTCCGTCCGGAGTCTCATCCCAACTTGTGGGGGAATCATAGTCTCCATCATACTTTCCTCACATGGGACAATGCTCTAATAATTATGACCATCACACCTTTATTTACTTACAACTCAAGAATTACAACTCGATAATTAGAACAAAATATGACTCTATATGAATGCCTCCAGCGGTGTATCGGGATGTGCAATGAATCAAGAGTGACATGTATGAAAGAATTATGAATGGTGGCTTTGCCACAACTACGATGTCAACTACATGATCATGCAAAGCAATATGACAATGATGGAGCGTGTCATAATAAACGGAACGGTGGAAAGTTGCATGGCAATATATCTCGGAATGGCTATGGAAATGCCATAATAGGTAGGTATGGTGGCTGTTTTGAGGAAGATATAAGGAGGTTTATGTGTGATAGAGCGTATCGTATCACGGGGTTTGGATGCACCGGCGAAGTTTGCACCAACTCTCAAGGCGAGAGAGGGCAATGCACGGTACCGAAGAGGCTAGCAATGATGGGAGGGTGAGAGTGCGTAATATCCATGGAATCACATTAGTTATAAAGAGCTCATATACTTATTGCAAAAGTTTATTAGCCCTCGAAGCAAAGTACTACTACGCATGCCCCTAGGGGATAGATTGGTAGGAAAAGGCCATCGCTCGTCCCCGACCGCCACTCATAAGGAAAGCAATCAAAGAACACCCCATGCTTCAAATTTGTCACCCAACGTTTACCATACTTGCATGCTACGGGACTTTCCAACCTCAACATAAGTATTTCTCAATTTCACAATTACTCAACTAGCACAAGTCTAATATTATGACTTTTATATCTCAAATCAATTATCAAGTATCAAACTTCTCATAGTATTCAATTCACTTTATATGAAAGTTTTTATTATATCCCTCTTGGATGCCCATCATATTAGGACTAAATTCATAACCAAAGCAAATTACCATGCTGTTTAGGACTCTCAAAATGATATAAGTGAAGCATTAGAGTTCATCTATTTCTATAAAATAAAACCACCACCGTGCTCTAGAAAGATATAAGTGAAGCAATAGAGCAAATGATAAACTACTCCGAAATATATAAGTGAAGATCAATGAGTAGTCGAATAATTATGCAACTATGTGAAGACTCTCTAAAAACAACAAGCAAAACTAAATAAAATAAAATGATGCTGCAAGCAAAACACATATCATGTGTGAATAAAAATATAGCTCCAAGTAAATTTACCGATGAACAAAGACGAAAGAGGGGATGCCTTCCGGGGCATCCCCAAGCTTAGGCTCTTGGTTATCCTTGAATATTACCTTGGGGTGCCTTGGGAATCCCCAAGCTTAGGCTCTTTCTACTCCTTATTCCATAGTCCATCGAATCTTTACCCAAAACTTGAAAACTTCACAACACAAAACTTAACAGAAAACTCATAAGCTCCGTTAATATAAGAAAATAAATCACCACTTAGGTACTGTTGTGAACTCATTCTAAATTCATATTGGTGTAATATCTACTCTATTCCAACTTCTCTATGGTTCATACCCTTCGATACTACTCATAGATTCATCAAAATAAGCAAACAACACAATGAAAATAGAATCTATCAAAAACAGAACAGTCTGTAGTAATCTGTATCAAAAGTATACTTCTGTAACCCCAAAAATTCTGAAATAAATAGTTCAACGTGAGGAATTTGTCTATTAATCATATTCAAAAAGAATCAACCTAATCGCACTCTCCTGTAAAAAACGGCAGCAAAACTCGTGAGCGCTAAAGTTTATGTTTTTTACAGCAAGATCACAAGGACTTCACCCAAGTCTTCCCAAAGGTTCTACTTGGGACAAAAACTAATTAAAACATAAAACCATATCTAAATATAGGCTAGATGAATTATTTATTACTAAACAGGAGCAAAAAGCAAAGAACAAAAAAATAAAAATTGGGTTGCCTCCCAACAAGCGCCATCGTTTAACGCACCTAGCTAGGCATGCCGATTTCAATGATGCTCACATAAAAGATAAGAATTGAAACATAAAGAGAGAATCATGAAGAATATGACTAGAACATTTAAGTCTAACCCACTTCCTATGCATAGGGATTTTGTGAACAAACAACTTATGGGAACAATAATCAACTAGCATAGGAAGGCAAAACAAGCATATCTTCAAGATTTTCAACACATGGAGAGGAAACTTGATATTATTGCAATTCCTACAAGCATATGTTCCTCCCTCATAATAATTACATGTAGGATAATAAGCAAATTCAACAATATAGCTATCACAAAACATATTCTTAACACGATCCACATGTATGCAAAGTTGACACTCTTCCAAAATAGTGGGATTAACATTAACTAAAGTCATGACCTCTCCAAACCCACTTTCATAATTATCACAATAAGATTCAACACCCTCCAAAATAGTGGGATCATTACTTCCTAAAGTTGACACTCTTCCAAACCCACTTTCATCAATATAATCATCATAAATAGGAGGCATGCTATCATCAAAATAAATTTTCTCATCAAAACTTGGGGGACAAAAAATATCATCTTCATCAAACATAGCATCCCCAAGCTTGTGGCATTGCATATCATTAGCATCATGGATATTCAAAGAATTCGTACTAACAACATTGCAATCATGCTCATCATCCAAAGATTTAGTGCCAAACATTTTAATACATTATTCTTCTAACACTTTGGCACAATTATCAGAATCCTTATTTTCACGAAAGACATTAAAAAGATGAAGCATATGAGGTACCCTCAATTCCATTTTTTGTAGTTTTCTTTTATAAACTAAACTAGTGATAAAACAAGAAACAAAAAGATTCGATTGCAAGATCTAAAGATATATCTTCAAGCACTAACCCCCTCGGCAACGGTGCCAGAAAAGAGCTTGATGTCTACTACACAACCTTGTTCTTGTAGACGTTGTTGGGCCTCCAAGTGCAGAGGTTTGTAGGACAGTAGCAAATTTCCCTCAAGTGGATGACCTAAGGTTTATCAATTCGTGGGAGGCATAGGATGAAGATGGTCTCTCTCAAACAACCCTGCAACCAAATAACAAAGAGTCTCTTGTGTCCCCAACACACCCAATACAATGGTAAATTGTATAGGTGCACTAGTTCGGCGAAGAGATGGTGATACAAGTGCAATATGGATGGTAGATATAGGTTTTTGTAATCTGAAAATATAAAAATAGCAAGGTAACTAATGATAAAAGTGAGCTTAAACGGTATTGCAATGCTAGGAAACAAGGCCTAGGGTTCATACTTTCACTAGTGCAAGTCCTCTCAACAATAATAACATAATTGGATCATATAACTATCCCTCAACATGCAACAAAGAGTCACTCAAAGTCACTAATAGCGGAGAACGAACGAAGAGAATATTGTAGGGTACGAAACCACCTCAAAGTTATTCTTTCTGATCGATCTATTCAAGAGTTCATACTAGAATAACACCTTAAGACACAAATCAACCAAAACCCTAATGTCACCTAGATACTCCAATGTCACCTCAAGTATCCGTGGGTATGGAACTTGCAAGTTGATCACCAAAGCATACATCAAGCGGATCACGTGATATCCCATTGTCATCACAGATAAGCACATGCAAGACATACATCAAGTGTTCTCAAATCCCTAAAGACTCAATCCGATAAGTTAACTTCAAAGGGAAAACTCAATCCATCACAAGAGAGTAGAGGGGGAGAAACATCATAAGATCCAACTATAATAGCAAAGCTCGCGATACATCAAGATCGTGCGAAATCAAGAACACGAGAGAGAGAGAGAGATCAAACACATAGCTATTGGTACATACCCTTAGCCCCGAGGGAGAACTACTCCCTGCTCGTCATGGAGAGCGCCGGGATGACGAAGATGGCCACCGGAGAGGGATTCCCCCCTCCGACAGGGTGCTGAAATGGGTCTAGATTGGTTTTCGGTGGCTACGGAGGCTTCTGGCGGTGGAACTCTCGATCTTGGTTATTTTCTGGAGGTTTCTGTATTTATAGGATTTTTTGGCGTCGGTCTCACATCAAGAAGGTGCCCGAGTCGTCCACGAGGCAGGCCCATGTGCTGGGGGGGCTCCCACCCTCGTGGACGGCCCGGGACTCTTCTGGCCCAACTCTTTTACTCCGGGGTCTTGTTTTGGTCCATAAAAAATCATCAAAAATTGGCACGTCAATTGGACTCCATTTGGTATTCCTTTTATGCAAAACTCAAAACCAAGGAAAAAATAGAAACTGGCACTGGGCTCTAGGTTAATAGGTTAGTCCCAAAAATCATATAAAATAGCATATAAATGCATATAAAACATCCAAGGTTGATAATATAATAGCATGGAACAATCAAAAATTATAGGTACGTTGGAGACGTATCAACGGCAGCCTCACACCGCAGCCGAAGCAGTCAACCCACGTACTCCCCTCCTCGTGGGTATCCACTGCCGCATCTTCCCCGGCTCCGCATCGTCCCCTTCCTAGGCCTCGCCATCGTCCACCGCCCTGTTTCTCTCGGCACGGCGTGGTCAACATGGTCAATGTACGACTTCGATCGGAAGAGTACTGTACGTGGAGAGGCTGACAGCTGGGTCCACGACCGCAGCATGGAAGTGCCTCCGTATTACACGGAAAATAATGATTCCTCCACCCGACAGCTGGGACCCACCGGACGGGCCACCATATTTCACGAAAAAATGTTTTCCCCTGACTGCTGGGACCCCCCAGCTACATCTTCACACACAAGGAAGTGCCTGACAGTCGGGACCCGCCTGGTCGAAGCGTACGTAGCGTTGTCATTCTGGTCGCGAACGTGTACGTACATATGATCGGTCTGTCTGTAGGCTGCAGCAATGAACCGTGGCCGTGTAAGGAAGGGCACATGCCATAGTAGAGGCGCGCATGTAGGATGTACACGTACGTACAATGGCCAGGGTGCAAGAAAGTAAATATGGCCACGTACGTACATACGGGCGGGGTCTCGAATGCCTATTCACGCATACGTACGGCCAGGGCTTGTGTACATGGCTGGGTCAGAATGGAGAAGCTGCGCCATCATCGTGATCATGGGGAGGCAACCGGCTGGGTCGGAACCGAATGCGTCGTCGTGTTCATCGGGAGCCAACCGGCTTGGACAGAACATCCGATGGAAATGAGGCCTGGCTTACCACAGAATGGAGGAAACAACCCTGTGTTCGACCAGCCACGGTCGAAACGAGATCCTGTTCATTGGGAGGGGTCTGGTGTATCGCAAAACGGAGGAAACGGGCCTCCTACGGTCGAAACGGGGTCCTGTTGATCGGGAGGGGTGTGGTGTACCGCAAAACTGAGGAAACGGACTTGTGTTGGAGTGCTACGGTCGAAACGGGGGTCCTGTTCATCGGGAGGGGTGTGGTGTATCGCAAAACAGGACTCCAGGGGATACTATTCATCTCCACCATCGACCTCCTCCAGCCTCCACGGGCTCCTGTTCATCCACCGTCGACCTCCTCCAGCCTCCACCTGCGATTGTTCATCCACGGGCTCCAGTTCATCTAGCCTCCACCGTGCGCTCCTCCATCGGCTACTGTGCACCCAGCCCTCTGCACGGGGTCCTGTTCAACCACCCCTCCAACAGGTTACTGTTCATCTAGCCCTCCACTGGCTACTGTTCAACCAGCCCTCCACCGGCTACTGTTCAACCAACCCTCCACGGGGTCCTGTTCATCCAGCCCTCCACGGGGTCCTATTCATCCACCGGCTCGATCGATCGGGGCCCTGTTCATCCAGCGGCAATGGCCTCTACTACCACAGGGTCCTGTTCATCCAACCCCCCACCAGGAACTGTTCATCCAAACCCCCCAACAACGCTCACTGTTCATTAAGTGGCAGCATCGACCAACTTCAGTTAGCATCAGCAGCGAAGGAATCACTCGAGTTCAGTTAACAGCAAGGGATCAATCGATCGCTCGGGTTCAGTAACGCGTAGCCTGCAGTGCAATCGCTCGGGTTCAGTTAGAGCGCAACGCCTCGCTCGGGTTCAGTTAGAGCCCAACGCCTCGCACACACGCGCGCATCGCTCGGCCCCGACCACCCACCGTAACCGGGAACTCCCCGATATTTTCCTCGCCCTCGCTTGTACCATAGTTTTTTCTGTCACGGACGGCCGAAATAATGTCATGCAGCTACGTCTTCGGCCCGCCCAGGACGAAAAGCCCATTTTCTGTCATGATTTTTTGTCATAGAAGTAGGACCCCACCACATCTATGATGATACCGGGTTTTTTCACAATTATCGTCATAGAAGTGTCATAAGTATGACATATTTTTTTTCGTTCGGCCCAAAATGTCACGGATGTGTCTTTTTTTGTAGTGGCAACAAGTGTCGGATCCACACAGGAACAATCTCTTTAGTGATGCTCAACCACTTTGGGTTTGTAGGTGTTTGGTTTGGGGTTTTGGGTTCTTCCTCACTTGATGATTTTTGCTCAAAGTCCTCGGAGGATGGGATGCTCCCAATGACAAGTGTCAGTTTCTCGTGGAGCAACCAACCAGCTAGTGGTTGTAGGGGGCGGCTATTTATAGCCGAGGGAGCAGCCCGACATGATAAGACATAAATGCCCTTCAATGATATGACCGTTAGGTGGGTAGATATTTTGGGACAGCTGGCGCATAGCACAACAACGGTCAAAAATTTTACTACCTAATTCCTCAGGGCTATCATGTTCCTCACTTTTAGGCAATCTGCACTGACGAATTCCTAAGTCCTCAGTCAGAACAAATTCCTCAGAGACCAAAAGAACTTTGTCTCTGTCACTGAAGAAATTTACTGAACTGTATGAGATTTCCAATGGCTTCACTCGAAGGGATTGGTAGGTGTAGGATTTTGAGATAAGCATCACTTGGAAACTTTTCCTTAGTTTTTCCTCGACCCCTTTAACAGTACGGTGTTTCCTCTGACTTAATAAAGATAAAGTGAAACTACGAAAACAAAAGTCTTCACGCTTCATATTCCTCACATGAATATCAAGTCTTCACGGTCACAACAATTTCTTCACTTTCAAAGTCTTTAGAAAGTCAAAGTCTTCAGTTGAAGGCATTCATTTTTAGGGTTCAACTTTCTCTGTAAATATCAAACTCCTATAGACTTATAGACCTGTGTACACTCACAAACACATTAGTCCCTTAACCTATAAGTCTTCAATACACCAAAATCACTAAGGGGAACTAGATGCACTTACAGCTTCTACATCAACACCATTGCCTCTCCGATGAAGCGCGAGTAGTTTACCACAGACCTACGGGTCCATAGCTAGTAGCTAGATGGCTTCTTCTCTCTCTTTGATTCTCAATACCATGTTCTCCTCGATGTTCTTGGAGATCTATTCAATGTAATACCCTTTTTGCGGTGTGTTTGCCGAGATCCGATGAATTGTGGATTTATGATCAGCTTATCTATGAATATTATTTTAATCTCCTTGGAATTCTTATATGCATGATTTGATATCTTTGCATGTCTCTTCGAACTATTGATTTGGTTTGGCCAACTAGATTGGTTTTTCTTGCAATGGGAGAAGTGCTTAGCTTTGGGTTCAATCTTGCGGTGCTCGATCCTAGTGACAGAAGGGGAACCGACATGTATTGTATTGTTGCCATCGAGGATAACAAGATGGGGTTTTCATCATATTGCTTGAGTTTATCCCGCTACACCATGTCATCTTACTTAATGCGTTACTCTATTCTTATGAACTTAATGCTCTAGATGCAAGCAGGAGTCGGTTGATGTGTGGAGTAATAGTAGTGGATGCATAATCGTTTCGGTCTACTTGACACAGATGTGATGCCTATATTCATGATCATTGCCTTAGATATCATCATAACTTTGTGCTTTTCTATCAATTGCTCGGCAGTAATTTGTTCACCCATCATAATATTTTCTATCTTGAGAGAAGCCTCTAGTGAAACCTATGGCCCCCAGGTCTATTTTCCATCATATAATCTTCTATTTTCCATCATATGAGTTTCTGATCTATAATTTTAGTTTCCTATTTACTTTCTTTGCAATCTTTTACTTTCTGATCTATAAACCAAAAATACCAAAAATATTACTTTACCGTTTATCCATATATATCAGATCTCACTTTGCAAATAACCGTGAAGGGATTGACAACCTCTTTATCGCGTTGGGTGCAAGTTGGTGTTTGTTTGTGCAGATATTCGGTAGCTTGTTGCGTTGTCTCCTACTGGATTGTTACCTTGGTTCTCAAAATCTGAGGGAAATACTTACTCTACTTTGTTGCATCACCCTTTCCTCTTCAAGGGAAAAACCAACGCAAGCTCAAGAGGTAGCACCCGCCTAAAATTTTGTTTTTTCGCGCCTATTTTCTTGCCATCATTTTTCGTATGAGCCTATAAAAGGAGACACCGGGGCTCTCATCATCCTCGTCCAGCCATCCTCTAAATCACCACTGCGCAAAGTGTGTAACACATTTTTTCAGTCAGTATGAGTTTGCCCTGCTCGGATCAAAGCATTAGGCCGAGGAAAATGAAGAATGCAAGTTTGCCTCCGGGGTGGCAGTCCTGCGGTGTTGGTATCTTTGCAAGGTGAAGGAGGTGATGGATTTTTCAGATTGGTTGGGCGTGAAGTTTTTCATGTGCACTAATTATGAGGAAGATCCACCCCTAGCTAGTTTAGAGTACGACAAGCCTCTAGTATGCTTTAACCATCACGAATAGATATAATATTTGTTGGTTGGTTGATTATTTATTAACATTCTTATTCTTGTTGCAGTCCCCTCCGCCTCTGTGAATGTACTATCATTGGATTGACACGAAGATGCCAACTTGGGCAGTCACTAAGATTCGTGAAAGAAGTCGTCGTGCATGGGATAGTTTTACACGGAAGAGCTATGCGAAAAGGCGGAAGCAGAGGAGAAAGCAGAGCAAGAGAGAGAGAGTTAAAAGAATACTATGCTGATAAAAAGGGTTACTTTCAGGATTTACTGAAGAAAAACAGGGAAGAGGCTCGTCGTATGGAGGAGCAGGAACGGCAACGAAAGGAGGCTTGTGAGGTAGAGAGACAGAGAAAGAAAGAAAGGGCTCATGAGGCCAAGGCAGCAAAAGAAGCTGGCGATGGAAAAGGAAAATATCCACGCTGGACTCAGTAGATACTTGGGGTAGTATTTTAAATTTCGCAATCGTTTGTATCTTAATTTCGACAGTTTAATGTAGCTTTATTTCAGTAGTTAAATGTAGCTTTATTTCAATAGTACAATGTATCTTATTACAGTTGTACCGTGTCGTAATAATACAAACTAATTATCGAACGTCGTGCAACAACTACAACATGAAGTTAAGATAGAACATAATGCCCTACAATAAGACAATACAAACTAATAATGCAAGTACATCTGAATTAAACGGTAGAACTGGACTTAAAAACTAAAAATACAGCTTAAAGCCTACATGAAGGCATCATTGTCATCCTCCATTGATGTAGAACTCTTGCCCTTCGAGGATGCATAACTCTTACCCTTGGACGATGCATAACTCTTGCCCTTCGAGGATGCAGAAATCTTGCCCTTAGATGATGCAGAACTCTTGCCCTTCGACGATGAGGTAGTTGTGGCCTTGGTGCTAAGCATGAAGATATCATCTTCGTCCTCGCTGTCGTCAGTCCATAAAAAAGTATGTTTTGCTGCAAACTTCAGGTGTGATTCACTATTATGCTCTATCTTCTTCCATCTTCCATGCAACCTGAGAAGTTCTTTTCGTATCTCCTCAAAGGTCCCGGAAGGCCACCCACACCTAGATAATGCGTGACTCGGCTCATTCATGAGAGTGTCACTACTGATGAATTCATCCCATGGAACTATTGTATTGTCTATCTTGAAATTGGCGGCTAAACGTAGAAGACATTAGGACATACTAGGGTGACAACTAGGATCAAAAGGATAATTGGACATCTTGAGGAGACTAGGAGACTACACTGAAGTGCATATCCACCACCTTAGTGTGGAGGGGGGTTTATAGGTTCAGAAGGGAAGAATAGGCGGGAACTCAGAAGCGGGAAAGTATGGCGGAAGATATTGGCGGGAAAGGGTGGTGCGAGGTATACGCTGGAACACAGAAGCGGGAAAGTATGGCGGGAGATATAGGCGGGAAACATTTCTGCCGCCTGGTCCAGTAGCGGCAGGTGCCACGCGTGAACCAAGGGGGTCTTTTTTGTCATTCTGGTCCAGAGGCGTGATCCGATACAACACACTCAAATTTAATGTTAGAATTCAGGTGCATATTTATTTCAGCATATGTAGATATTTCTTACATCAATCAGATAGTCTGAAACTGACATAGGTAGATATAATAGGTCGCACACATAGATAGATGAATCACCCTAGTCGATGATGGCCACCTCGCCTTTCCTTAGGACCAGAAAGCGATAAGTGATTAGGTGGTCGCATTACATGAAGACCGCGGCTGTACTCTGATACGTCTCCAACGTATCTATAATTTCGATTGTTCCATGCTATTATATTATCAATCTTGGATATTTTATAATCATTTTATATCATTTTTGGTACTAACCTGTTGACATAGTGCCAAGTGCGAGTTGCTGTTTTTTGCATGTTTTTTACATCACAGAAAATCAATACCAAACGGAGTCCAAATGCAAGGAAACTTTACGGAGATTTTTTATGGACCAGAAGACACCTAATGGGCCAAGGCTGCGCCTGGGGGGTGCTCCGAGGGGAGCACAACCCACTAAGGCGCACCCTGGTGGGTTGTGCCCACCTCGGGTGCCCCCCGGACCGCCTCTTTGCTCTATAAATATCCCAATATTCCAGAAACCCTAGGGGAGTCAATGAAAATAAATTCCCAATCTAGACACCATCACGGAGGGGTTCACCACTTCCATCGGTGCCTCTCCGATGATGCATGAGTAGTTCTTTGTAGACCTTTGGGTCCGTAGTTAGTAGCTAGATGGCTTCCTCTCTCTCTCTCGTTTGATTCTCAATACAATGGTCTCTTGGAGATCCATATGATGCAACTCTTTTTGCGGTGTGTTTGTTGGGATCGTATGAACTTTGAGTTCATGATCGAATCTATCTTTTTATATCCATGAAAGTTATTTGAGTTTCTTTGATCTCTTATATGCATGATTGCTTATAGCATCGTATTTCTTCTCCGATATTTGGGTTTTGTTTGGCCAACTTGATCTATTTATCTTGCAATGGGAAGAGGTGCTTTGTAGTGGGTTCGATCTTACGGTGCTTGATCCTAGTGACGGAAGGGGAACCGACACGTATGTATCTTTGCTACTAAGGATATCTATTTCTACATAAATAGATCTTGCCTACATCATGTCATCATTCTTATTGCATTACTCCGTTTCTCCACGAACTTAATACACTAAATGCATGCTGGATAGCGGTCGATGTGTGTAGTAATAGTAGTAGATGCAGACAGGAGTCAGTCTACTAATCTTGGACATGATGCCTATGTAATGATCATTGCCTGGATATCGTCATGATTTTTTGAAGTTCTATCAATTGCGCAACAGCAATTTGTTTACCCACCATTTGCTATTTTTCTCGAGAGAAGCCACTAGTGAAACCTACGCCCCCGGGTCTCTTTCTCATATTATTTGCCTTTGCGATCTATTTTATTTTCCTTTTATTTTAAGATCTACTAAACCAAAAATACCTTGCTGTAATTTATTTTATTTGGTGTTCAATCTAGCAACATTTACAACTCTCTCACGTCCGTTTGCCCATCTTGGGGCGCCACTACCCAAAAGAGATTGACAACCCCTTTTACACATCGAGTTGCGAGTAGTTGTTATTTGCGTGCAGGTGCTGTTTACGTTGTGTTGCTTGGTTCTCCTACTTGTTTGATAACATTGGTTTCATATATGAGGGAAATACCTACCGCCGTTGTGCTGCATCATCCCTTCCTCTTTGGGGAAATACCGACGTAGCTTCAAGCGGCATCAAAAGGAATTTCTAGCGCCATTGCCTGGGAGGATCATCAACATCTACCAGGTTCCTAATCACAAATCTCACCTCCTTGCAATTTACATTATTTTCCATTTGCCTCTCGTTTTCCTCTCCCCCACTTCACAAAAATTTGCCGTTTTATTCGCCCTCCTTTTGATTCGTCGTTTTCTCGTCAGATCTCATGTTTGCTTGTGTTGTCATGTGCCTTCTATATGCTTGCATCTTCGATTGCTAAAAATCTATTGATATGTATCCCCATCCACTTGCTAATCTTTTTAAAATATCCAATCACGATGAACTAATTGCTAGTGAGTTGAGTGCACTAGATTATCTTTATGAAGTTTTGCTTGAGAATCATGAATCTAAAAATTGTGATGAAGAAATTTATGAAGTGATTCATGATAGCTCCTTGAATGAAAAGCATGATTGCAATAATTTTACTATAAATTCTATTAATGTCAATTGTGCTAATAATATGCAAAACCCCAAGCTTGGGGATGCTTGTTTTATCATGTCCGCTACTTATTGCAATGCTCATGATTGGGGTGATAATGTTTCTTATGATCTTGAAAATTTAGTTAAGCCTCATGATGAATATGTTTGCGATAATATTGAAAGTGGGTTTGGAAGAGTGTCAACTTTAGCTAAAAATAATCCCACATATTTGGAGAGTGTTTAATCTTATGAAAATTTTGATGAAAGTGGGTTTGGAGAGGTCATGACTTTATTTGATGATAATCCCACTATTTTGGAAGAGTGTCAACTTTGCATGCATGTGGATCAAAAAGAGAATTTTTTATGATAGTTATATTATTGAATTTGATTATGATCCTACATATAATTATTATGAGAGAGAAAAATATGGTTCTAGAAATTTTCATGTTATTAAATTTCTTCTCGTTGTGTTGAGATTGTCAATGTTTTATTCCTCTCCTTTGCATATGCTAGATGTTTCTTGTCTTGATAATTTGTTTTCCTATAAAATTCCTATGCATAGGAAGTATGTTAGTCTTAAATGTGATTTTCAAATGTTTCATGATGCTCTCTTTGTGTTTCGATTATTATCTGTTGTGTGAGCATCGTTGAAATATTATGCCTAGCTAGGGGCGTAAAATGATAATGCTTGTTGGGAGGCAACCCAATGAATAAAATTTATTTTTGCTTTTTGCTTTCTGTTATTGAGTCTCTACACAATTATGCTACTGTTATGATTGTGTTTTTTGTGTTTTAATTAGTGTTTGTGCCAAGTAAAGCCTTTAGGATCTTCTTGGGTGATAGTTGTTTGATCTTGCTGAAAAAATAGAAACGTTTGCACTCACAAAAATAATTTTCATTTTTCACCAGAGGGCGATAAAATACCCATTCCATTTTGTAGTAGATTAATATACAAATTTCTCAGGCCATCCTAATTTCTCGGAGTTTTTGGAGTTACAAAAGTATTTGAAATATCCAGATTGCTACAGACTGTTCTGTATTTAACAGATTCTGTTTTCTTTGCGTTGTGTGCTTGTTTTGATGGCTCTATGGTTTTCTTTGATGAGTTTTTGCCATAGATAAGATGGAATACAATAGATATAATGCAAGAATAAAATATGAATTGGTTTACTATAGTACTTATAGTAGTGATTTGTTTTCTTATACTAACGGATCTCACGAAGGCTTTTGTTGAGTTTTGTGTGATTAAAGTTTTCAAGTTTTGGGTTATCTTACGAGGGATGAAGGAATAAGGAGTAAGAAGAGCCTAAGCTTGGGGATACCCTGGCATCCCAAGCTATTATCCAAAAGAGAGCAAGCAACTAAGCTCGGGGATGCCCCCAAGTGGCATCCCCTCTTTCTTCTAATGACCATCGGTATTTTACTCGAAGCTATATTTTTATTCGTCACATACTATGTGTTTTTCTTGGAGCATCTTGTATGATATGAGTCTTTGCTTGTTTTATTTTGTGTTTTAAGTCTTGATTCTTGCTGGAAACACCTATTTGAGAGAGCCAAAATTATGCCATGACTTGTTAGAATTGCTCTCTATGATTTACTTAAATTTTTTGAGCTATGGACTTGCTCTAGTGCTTCACTTATATCTTTTTGAGCACGATGTGCTTTATTATTTTTGAAGAAATTCTCTCTTGCTTCACTTAGATTTATTTGAGAGTTAGTAAACTTTTCAAGAAATTCTCTCTTGCTTCACTTGAATTAATTTGAGAGAAATAAATATTATGCTCATGATCTTCAGTTATATTTGTTTGAGCTTATCAAAAGCAACACATGAAAATTAGTCCCAATGTGATAGATATCCAAGAAGGATATAATAAAAACTTTCATGAAGATCATTGGACAAAATAAACTTGATTCTTGGTAATAGTTTTGAGATATGATGATGTGATATGTGGGTCATCTTGATGAGTAATTATGCTTTAGTAAGAATATTGGTGTTAAGGTTTGTGATTCCCTATGCAAGAACGAAAGTCAATAACTATGCAATGAAATTATATCCTACTTGCAGTGCATTATTCGGTGTTAATTATGCTTAATGCTCGCTTATGAAGATTATTCGTTTCTTGGTTGGTCGCTCCTTAATCTTTTGCTAGCCTTCATTTTGCACTAAGTATGATCACTACTTGTGCATCCAAAAACCTTTAACCACTTTTCCCATATGAGCCCACTATATCTACCTATATGCAGTATTCTTTTGCTGTTCGAAGCAAATTTGTATGTGCCATCTCTACTTTTCAAAATAAACCTCTCTTTTGTGTGTTTGTTCCGCTCGCGGGGCGGTGAGGGGTGGATAATATTTTCCATGCTAGATGTGTTATTCTCACGATGTGTGTTTATTCATTTGTCATTGCACGAGAGTAAGGCAAAGGTATTAGGGATGCCCAGTCCCGAAATGAAAAATGAATTTACTTTATGTTGTCAAATAATAAATTCCTTGGAAAGTGTTGGTATGGAATGCACCCGTGGATACGGTTAGCCATGGAAAGTGAAAGTATGGTGGAAAAAGGAATAAACTTTATTTTTTGTTTGGGAACCGCCTATGATATATCTAGCATGGAAAGTGTTGGGAACTCTAAGTCATTTTCGTTGGTGGGAAGGACACACCTCCCAAAATGTTTTTATCTCTAAGTTTTTCGCTTTGAGCTCTGGCACCTCTACAAATCCCTACTTCCCTCTACGAAGGGCCTTTCTTTTACTTTATGCAATTTTTATTTTTTGAACTTGAGTCTCCATCTTCTCTTATAAAAGCAGCAACTAGGAGGCACTATGACCGTACTTGAGCATTGGGTGTAGTTAATATGCGAGTGTGTTTCATGAATGGATCACTGATTGAGCATGACGGGCTAGGGATAGCTTATTTTAGCGTTGATATTTTGAAAGACATGGTTGCTTCTTGATATGCTTGAGTATTTAAGTTATCATGTCAAAACTAGACTATTGCTTTGAACAATATAAAAGTCCAAATGTCCATGCTATGAAGAAAAGAAATAGGATATGACATGTTAGGCAACATTCCACATCAAATTTTTTGTTTTTATCACTTACCTACTCGAGGACGAGTAGGAGTTAAGCTTGGGGATGCTGATACGTCTCCAACGTATCTATAATTTTGATTGTTCCATGTTGTTATATTATCAATCTTGGATGTTTTATAAAAAAATTATAGTCATTTATATCATTTTTTGGTACTAACATATTAACATAGTGCCAAGTGTCAGTTGCTGTTTTTTGCATGTTTTTTACATCGTAGAAAATCAAATACCAAACGGAGTCCAAATGCAAGGAAACTTTGCGGAGATTTTTTATGGACCAGAAGACACCTAATGGGCCAAGGCTGCGCCTGGGGGTGCTCCGAGGGGAGCACAACCCACTAAGGCGCGCCTCTTTGCTCTATAAATACCCTAATATTCCAGAAACCCTAGGGGAGTCGCCGAAAATCAATTCCAGCCACCACAGAGTCCAGAACCACCAGATCCAATCTAGACACCATCACGGAGGGGTTCACCACTTCCATTGGTGCCTCTCCGATGATGCGTGAGTAGTTCTTTGTAGACCTTTGGGGTCCGTAGTTAGTAGCTTGATGGCTTCCTCGCTCTCTCGTTTGATTCCCAATACAATGGTCTCTTGGAGACCCATATGATGTAACTCTTTTTGCGGTGTGTTTGTTGGGATCAGATGAACTTTGAGTTTATGATCAGATCTATCTTTTTATATCCATGAAAGTTATTTGAGTTTCTTTGATCTCTTATATGCATGATTGCTTATAGCCTCGTATTACTTCTCCAATATTTGGGATTTGTTTAGCCAACTTGATCTATTTATCTTGCAATGGGAAGAGGTGCTTTGTAGTGGGTTCGATCTTACGGTGCTTGATCCTAGTGACGGAAGGGGAACCGACACATATGTATCATTGCTACTAAGGATAAAATGATGGGGTCTATTTCTACATAAATAGATCTTGTCTACATCATGTCATCGTTCTTATTGCATTACTCTATTTCTCCATGAACTTAATACACTAGATGCATGCTGGATAGCGGTCGATGTGTGGAGTAATAGTAGTAGATGCAGACAGGAGTCGGTCTACTAATCTTGGATGTGATGCCTATGTAATGATCATTGCTTGGATATCTTCATGATTATTTGAAGTTCTATCAATTGCCAACAGTAATTTTTTTACCCACCATTTGCTATTTTTCTCAAGAGAAGCCACTAGTGAAACCTACGACCCCGGGTCTCTTTCTCATATTATTTGCCTTTGCGATCTATTTTGTTTGCCTTTTATTTTCGGATCTAAACCAAAAATACAAAAATACCTTGCTGTAATTTATTTCATTTGGCGTTCGATCTAGCAACATTTACAACTCTCTCACGTCTGTTTGCCCATCTTGGGGTGCCGCTACCCGAAAGGGATTGACAACCCCTTTTACACGTTGGGTTGCGAGTAGTTGTTATTTGTGTGCATGTGTTGTTTACTTTGTGTTGCTTGGTTCTCCTACTAGTTGGATAACCGTGGTTTCATATCTGAGGGAAATACCTACCGCCGCTGTGCTGCATCATCCCTTCCTCTTTGGGGAAATACCAACGTAGCTTCAAGCGACATCATACTCCCCTTCGGCTTCCTGTGTCTGCGACTACTGCGCAGGTGGTGGAGTATGGAATCCTTGTTGCGATCATGGTGCCTAATTGTCGGCGTATGGTTGTGACTCCTTGGGGATAAAAGATGGGCTAATAACGTCCCCTCCGAAGAACTCCGTAACTAATGTCGTAACCGCGTCGCCATGATCATGTGATGCTCCCCGGATGCGTGTGTTGAGGCCACATTGGGTGTCCTCATCGTCCCATGTACGATCAGGTATGCCGTGCACATAGAAACATTGTAAACAAACTGTTAGAGGATAATATATGATATCATTGTAAATGCATTAAAATGTAAACATGACTACCTGATCAGATCCCTCGCCTGTACTGTCTGGCCATTGTACGTGGTACTGATTTATCTCTGGGACACGAGTCTCCTTGGGCATGGAGATCCCTCGCGTGGAGAGATACGGCTGAGATCCCTCACCTTGGGTGTATGCACCATATCCTGTGTACGCATATGGGTTCGAGGAAAGAGTCTGCTCGGGCATCGAATCCAAGCCCGTGCCATGGTCCTGAGATGTCTGCCCCTGACGAAGCTTCACCGAAGAAGAGCGATGCAGTGGCAGAGATGAGTCATGTCGTGGCAATGTCATTGTAGTACTCAAACCCTCCCCCACTGCCCATGGCTCGTACGCACCTTGCTCGGTCTAGACGACGGCGCCTCACTCGGTCTGGCTGACCTCGCTACCGGCATGTTGTATGCTCCAGTGACAACATCATCGCCTCTACCACATCTGAACTTTGTAGCCACGTAGTCTTGAAGACGTTTGTGGAATGACTTATGAGCTTGGCCTCGGGCCTGCATGTCTTCCACCACCATCTACCCTACTTCGTTGCAAGTTTGAAGCTGAACAATATTTGGTTGCTATTTGGTTGAAATGATTATGAAATGATGGACCTGAAAAAGTTACTTATGATTACCAGCTAGTCACGATAGTAAGCTGCATGTAGCTCAATCTGTCTCTGCATCAGCTCCTCATGTGTGAGATGTGTTGGTATCGTAGCTGGTTGACTGGCCAGGCTAGTACGCTTGCTGATGCAGTATCACTGCTTGTACACTTGAGCTGTACTTCCATCGTACGGTATGCAAAATTAAATAATTACATGAACCGTTGTGATGAAAGCAAAGCATCTTCACACATTGTATGGTCATCATAATAAAATAATGTAAATAAAATGTACCTAAGTTGATGCACTATTGAAGGAAATATGCCCTAGAGGCAATAATAATGTTATTATTTTATTTCCTTATATCATGATAAATGTTTATTATTCATGCTAGAATTGTATTATCCGGAAACATAATACTTGTGTGAATACATAGACAAACCAAACGTCACTAGTATGCCTCTACTTGACAAGCTCATTAATCAAAGATGGTTACGTTTTCTAACCATAGACATGTGTTGTCATTTGATTAATGGGATCACATCATTAGGAGAATGATGTGATTGACATGACCCATTCCATTAGCTTAGCACCCGATCGTTTAGTATGTTGCTATTGCTTTCTTCATGACTTATACATGTTCCTATGACTATGAGATTATGCAACTCCCGTTTACCGGAGGAACACTTTGTGTGCTACCAAACGTCACAACGTAACTGGGTGATTATAAAGGAGCTCTACAGGTGTCTCCAAAGGTGAATGTTGGGTTGGCGTATTTCGAGATTAGGATTTGTCACTCCGATTGTCGGAGAGGTATCTCTGGGCCCTCTCGGTAATGCACATCACATAAGCCTTGCAAGCATTACAACTAATGAGTTAGTTGCAAGATGATGTATTACGAAACGAGTAAAGAGACTTGCCAGTAACGAGATTGAACTAGGTATTTGAGATACCGACGATCGAATCTCGGGCAAGTAACATACCGATGACAAAGGGAACAACGTATGTTGTTATGCGGTCTGACCGATAAAGATCTTCGTAGAATATGTAGGAGCCAATATGAGCATCCAGGTTCCGCTATTGGTTATTGACCGGAGACGTGTCTCGGTCATGTCTACATTGTTCTCGAACCCGTAGGGTCCGCACGCTTAAGGTTTCGATGACAGTTATATTATGAGTTTATGAGTTTTGATGTACCGAAGTTAGTTCAGAGTCTCGGATGTGATCACGGACATGACGAGGAGTCTCGAAATGGTCGAGACATAAAGATTGATATATTGGACGGCTATATTCGGACACCGGAAGTGTTCCGGGTGATTTCAGAGAAAACCGGAGAGCCGGAGGGTTACCAGAACCCCCCCGAGAGAAGTAATTGGCCATATGGGCCTTAGTGGAGAGAGAGGGGCAGCCAAAGGTGGGCCGCGCGCCTCCTCCCCCCTGGTCCGAATTGGACTAGGAGAGGGGGGCGGCGCCCCCCTTTCCTTCTCCCTCCCCACTTCTTTCCCCCTCCTAGTAGGAGTCCTACTCCTACAAGGAGGAGGACTCCTCCTTGGCGCGCCATAGGGGCCGGCCGGCCTCCTCCCCTTGATCCTTTATATACGGGGGCAGGGGGCACCCCTAGACACACAAGTTGATCCATGTGATCATATTCTTAGCCGTGTGCGGTGCCCCCTTCCACCATAATCCTCGATAATATTGTAGCGGTGCTTAGGCGAAGCCCTGCGATGGTAGAACATCAAGATCGTCACCACGCCGTCGTGCTGACGGAACTCTTCCCCGATACTTTGCTGGATCGGAGTCCGGGGATCGTCATCGAGCTGAACGTGTGCTAAAACTCGGAGGTGTCGTAGTTTCGGTGCTTGATCGGTCGGGCCGTGAAGACGTGCGACTACATCAACCGCGTTGTGCTAACGCTTCCGCTGTCGGTCTACAAGGGTACGTAGATCACACTCTTCCCTCGTTGCTATGCATCACCATGATCTTGCGTGTGCGTAGGAATTTTTTTGAAATTACTACATTCCACAACAGTGGCATCCGAGCCTAGGTTTTATGTGTTGATGTTATATGCACGATAGAACACAAGTGAGTTGTGGGCGATATAAGTCATACTGCTTACCAGCATGTCATACTTTGGTTCGGCGGTATTGTTGGACGAAGCGGCCCGGACCGACATTACGCGTACGCTTACGCGAGACCGGTTCTCCCGACGTGCTTTGCACAAAGGTGGCTAGCGGGTGACAGTTTCTCCAACTTTAGTTGAACCGAGTGTGGCTACGCCCGGTCCTTGCGAAGGTTAAAACCGCACCAACTTGACAAACTATCGTTGTGGTTTTGATGCGTAGGTAAGATTGGTTCTTACTTAAGCCCGTAGCAGCCACATAAAACTTGCAACAACAAAGTAGAGGACGTCTAACTTGTTTTTGCAGGGCATGTTGTGATGTGATATGGTCAAGACATGATACTGAATTTTATTGTATGAGATGATCATGTTTTGTAATCAAGTTATCGGCAACTGGCAGGAGCCATATGGTTGTCGCTTTATTGTATGCAATGCAATTGCGCTGTAATGTTTTACTTTATCACTAAACGGTAGCGATAGTCGTGGAAGCATAAGATTGGCGAGACGACAACGATGCTACGATGGTGATCAAGGTGTCGCGCCGGTGACGATGGTGATCACGACGGTGCTTCGAAGATGGAGATCACAAGCACAAGATGATGATGGCCATATCATATCACTTATATTGATTGCATGTGATGTTTATCGTTTATGCATCTTATCTTGCTTTGATTGACGGTAGCATTTTAAGATGATCTCTCACTAATTATCAAGAAGTGCTCTCCCTGAGTATGCACCGTTGCGAAAGTTCTTCATGCTGAGACTCCACGTGATGATCGGGTGTGATAGGCTCTACGTTCAAATATAACGGGTGCAAAACAGTTGCACACGCAGAATACTCAGGTTATACTTGACGAGCCAAGCATATACAGATATGGCCTCGGAACACAGAGACCGAAAGGTCGAGCGTGAATCATATAGTAGATATGATCAACATAGCGATGTTCACCAATGAAACTGCTCCATCTCACATGATGATCGGACATGGTTTAGTTGATTTGGATCACGTAATCACTTAGAGGATTAGAGGGATGTCTATCTAAGTGGGAGTTCTTAAGTAATATGATTAATTGAACCTAAATTTATCATGAACTTAGTACCTGATAGTATCTTGCTTGTTTATGTTCGATTGTAGATAGATGGCCCGTGCTGTTGTTCCGTTGAATTTTAATGCGTTCCTTGAGAAAGCAAAGTTGAAAGATGATGGTAGCAATTACACGGACTGGGTCCGTAACTTCAGGATTATCCTCATTGCTGCACAGAAGAATTACGTCCTGGAAGCACCGCTGGGTGCCAGGCCTGCTGCTGGAGCAACACCAAATGTTATGAACGTCTGGCAGAGCAAAGCTGATGACTACTTGATAGTTCAGTGTGCCATGCTTTACGGCTTAGAATCGGGACTTCAACAACGTTTTGAACGTCATGGAGCATATGAGATGTTCCAGGAGTTGAAGTTAATATTTCAAGCAAATGCCCGAATTGAGAGATATGAAGTCTCCAATAAGTTCTATAGCTGCAAGATGGAGGAGAACAGTTCTGTCAGTGAACATATACTCAAAATGTCTGGGTATAATAATCACTTGATTCAATTGGGAGTTAATCTTTCAGATGATTGCGTCATTGACAGAATTCTCCAATCACTACCACCAAGCTACAAGAGCTTCGTGATGAACTATAATATGCAAGGGATGAATAAGACTATTCCCGAGCTCTTCGCAATGCTGAAAGCTGCGGAGGTAGAAATCAAGAAGGAGCATCAAGTGTTGATGGTCAACAAGACCACTAGTTTCAAGAAAAAGGGCAAAGGGAAGAAGAAGGGGAACTTAAAAAAACAACAAGCAAGTTGCTCCTCAAGAGAAGAAACCCAAACCTGGACCTAAGCCTGAAACAAAGTGCTTCTACTGCAAGCAGACTGGTCACTGGAAGCGGAACTACCCCAAGTATTTGGCGGATAAGAAGGATGGCAAGGTGAACAAAGATATATATGATATACATGTTATTGATGTGTACCTTACTAATGCTTGCAGTAGCACCTGGGTATTTGATACTGGTTATGTTGCTAATATTTGCAACTCGAAAAAGGGACTACAGATTAAGCGAAGATTGGCTAAGGACGAGGTGACGATGCGCGTGGGAAATGGTTCCAAAGTCGATGTGATCACAGTCGGCATGCTACCTCTACATCTACCTTCGGGATTAGTGTTAGACCTAAATAATTGTTATTTGGTGCCAGCGTTAAGCATGAACATTATATCTGGATCTTGTTTGATGCGAGACGGTTATTCATTTAAATCAGAGAATAATGGTTGTTCTATTTATATGAGTAATATCTTTTATGGTCATGCACCCTTAAAGAGTGGTCTATTCTTATTAAATCTCGATAGTAGTGACACACATATTCATAGTGTTGAAGCCAAAAGATGCAGAGTTGATAATGATAGTGCAAATTATTTGTGGCACTGTCGTTTGGGTCATATCGGTGTAAAGCGCATGAAGAAACTCCATACTGATGGGCTTTTAGGACCACTTGATTATGAATCACTTGGTACTTGTGAACCGTGCCTTATAGGTAAGATGACAAAAACACCGTTCTCCGGTACTATGGAGAGAGCAACAGATTTGTTGGAAATCATACATACAAATGTATGTGGTCCGATCAATGTTGAGGCTCGTGGCGGATATCGTTATTTTCTCACCTTCACAGATGACTTAAGCAGATATGGGTATATCTACTTAATGAAACATAAGTCTAAAATGTTTGAAAAGTTCAAAGAATTTCAGAGTGAAGTTGAAAATCATCATAACAAGAAAATAAAATTCCTACGATCTGATCGTGGAGGAGAATATTTGAGTTATGCGTTTGGTGTACATTTGAAACAATGTGGAATAGTTTCGCAACTCACGCCACCCGGAACACCACGGCGTAATGGTGTGTCCGAACGTCGTAATCGTACTTTACTAGATATGGTGCGATCTATGATGTCTCTTACTGATTTACTGCTATCGTTTTGGGGATATGCTCTAGAGACGGCCGCATTCACGTTAAATAGGGCACCATCAAAATCCGTTGAGACGACGCCTTATGAACTGTGGTTTGGCAAGAAACCAAAGTTGTCGTTTCTAAAAGTTTGGAGCTACGATGCTTATGTGAAAAAGCTTCAACCTGATAAGCTCGAATCTAAATTGGAGAAATGTGTCTTCATAGGATATCCAAGGGAAACTATTGGATACACCTTCTATCACAGATCCGAAGGCAAGACTTTTGTTGCTAAATTCGGAAACTTTCTGGAGAAGGAGTTTCTCTCGAAAGAAGTGAGTGGGAGGAAAGTAGAACTTGACGAGGTAACTGTACCTGCTCCCTTATTGGAAAGTAGTACATCACAGAAACCTGTTTCTGTGACACCTACACCAATTAGTGAGGAAGCTAATGATAATGATCATGAAACTTCAGAACAAGATACTACTGAACCTCGTAGATCAACCAGAGTAAGATCCGCGCCAGAGTGGTACGGTAATCCTGTTCTGGAAGTTATGCTACTAGATCATGATGAACCTACGAACTATGAAGAAGCGATGGTGAGCCCAGATTCCGCAAAATGGCTTGAAGCCATGAAATCTGAGATGGGATCCATGTATGAGAACAAAGTATGGACTTTGGTTAACTTGCCCAATGATCGGCAAACAATTGAGAATAAATGGATCTTCAAGAAGAAGACTGACGCTGACGGTAATATTACTATCTACAAAGCTCGACTTGTCGCAAAAGGTTTTCGGCAAGTTCAAGGGATTGACTACGATGAGACCTTCTCACCCGTAGCGATGCTTAAGTCTGTCCGAATCATGTTAGCAATTGCCGCATTTTATGATTATGAAATTTGGCAAATGGATGTCAAAACTGCATTCCTGAATGGATTTCTGCAAGAAGAGTTGTATATGATGCAGCCGGAAGGTTTTGTTGATCCAAAGGGAGCTAACAAAGTGTGCAAGCTCCAGTGATCCATTTATGGACTGGTGCAAGCCTCTCGGAGTTGGAATAAACGCTTTGATAGTGTGATCAAAGCATTTGGTTTTATACAGACTTTTGGAGAAGCCTGTATTTACAAGAAAGTGAGTAGGAGCTCTGTAGCATTTCTGATATTATATGTAGATGACATATTACTAATCGGAAATGATATAGAATTTCTGGATAGCATAAAAGGATACTTGAATAAAAAAATTTCAATGAAAGACCTCGGTGAAGCTGCCTACATATTGGGCATCAAGATCTATAGAGACAGATCGAGACGCTTAATTGGACTTTCACAAAGCACATACCTTGACAAAGTTTTGAAAAGGTTCAAAATGGATCAAGCAAAGAAAGGATTCTTGCCTGTGTTACAAGGTGTGAAATTGAGTAAGACTCAAAGTCCGACCAATGCAGAAGATAGAGAGAAAATGAAAGATGTTCCCTATGCTTCAGCCATAGGCTCTATCATGTATGCAATGATGTGTACCAGACCTGATGTGTGTCTTGCTATAAGTCTGGCAGGGAGGTACCAAAGTAATCCAGGAGTGGATCACTAGACAGCGGTCAAGAACATCCTGAAATACCTGAAAAGGACTAAGGATATGTTTCTCATATATGGAGGTGACAAAGAGCTCCTCGTAAATGGTTACGTTGATGCAAGCTTTGACACTGATCCGGACGATTCTAAATCGCAAACCGGATATGTGTTTACATTAAACGGTGGAGCTATTAGTTGGTGCAGTTCTAAACAAAGCATTGTGGCGGGATCTACATGTGAAGCGGAGCACATAGCTGCTTCGGAAGCAGCAAACGAAGGAGTCTGGATGAAGGAGTTCATATCCGATCTAGGTATCATACCTAGTGCATCGGGTCCAATGAAAATCTTTTGTGACAATACTGGTGCAATTGCCTTGGAAAAGGAATCCAGATTTCACAAGAGAACCAAGCACATCAAGAAATCTTTTGTGACGCTTCAATTCCATCCGGGATCTAGTCCAGGTGGGAGACATAGAGATTTGCAAGATACATACGGATCTGAATGTAGCAGACCCGTTGACTAAGCCTCTTCCACGAGCAAAACATGATCAGCACCAAAGCTCCATGGGTGTTAGAATCATTACTGTGTAATCTAGATTATTGACTCTAGTGCAAGTGGGAGACTGAAGGAAATATGCCCTAGAGGCAATAATAATGTTATTATTTTATTTCCTTATATCATGATAAATGTTTATTATTCATGCTAGAATTGTATTATCCGGAAACATAATACTTGTGTGAATACATAGACAAACCAAACGTCACTAGTATGCCTCTACTTGACTAGCTCGTTAATCGAAGATGGTTATGTTTCCTAACCATAGACATGTGTTGTCATTTGATTAATGGGATCACATCATTAGGAGAATGATGTGATTGACATGACCCATTCCATTAGCTTAGCACCCGATCGTTTAGTATGTTGCCATTGCTTTCTTCATGACTTATACATGTTCCTATGACTATGAGATTATGCAACTCCCGTTTATCGGAGGAACACTTTGTGTGCTACCAAACGTCACAACGTAACTGGGTGATTATAAAGGAGCTCTACAGGTGTCTCCAAAGGTGAATGTTTGGTTGGCGTATTTCGAGATTAGGATTTGTCACTCCGATTGTCGGAGAGGTATCTCTGGGCCCTCTCGGTAATGCACATCACATAAGCCTTACAAGCATTACAACTAATGAGTTAGTTGCAAGATGATGTATTACGAAACGAGTAAAGAGACTTGCCGGTAACGATATTGAACTAGGTATTGAGATACCGACGATCGAATCTCGGGCAAGTAACATACCGATGACAAAGGGAACAACGTATGTTGTTATGCGGTCTGACCGATAAAGATCTTCGTAGAATATGTAGGAGCCAATATGAGCATCCAGGTTCCGCTATTGGTTATTGACCGGAGACGTGTCTCGGTCATGTCTACATTGTTCTCGAACCCATAGGGTCCGCACGCTTAAGGTTTCGATGACAGTTATATTATGAGTTTATGAGTTTTGATGTACCGAAGTTAGTTCGGAGTCCCGAATGTGATCACGGACATGACGAGGAGTCTCGAAATGGTCGAGACATAAAGATTGATATATTGGACGGCTATATTCGGACACCGGAAGTGTTCCGGGTGATTTCGGAGAAAACCGGAGAGCCGGAGGGTTACCGGAACCCTCCCGGGAGAAGTAATGGGCCATATGGGCCTTAGTGGAGAGAGAGAGGGGCAGCCAAAGGTGGGCCGCGCGCCTCCTCCCCCCTGGTCCGAATTGGACTAGGAGAGGGGGGGCGGCGCCCCCCTTTCCTTCTCCCTCCCCACTTCTTTCCCCCTCCTAGTAGGAGTCCTACTCCTACTAGGAGGAGGACTCCTCCTTGGCGCGCCATAGGGGCCGGCTGGCCTCCTCCCCTTGATCCTTTATATACAGGGGCAGGGGGCACCCCTAGACACACAAGTTGATCCACGTGATCATATTCTTAGCCGTGTGCGGTGCCCCCTTCCACCATAATCCTCGATAATATTGTAGCGGTGCTTAGGCGAAGCCCTGCGACGGTAGAACATCAAGATCATCACCACGTCGTCGTGCTGACGGAACTCTTCCCCGACACTTTGCTGGATCGGAGTCCGTGGATCGTCATCGAGCTGAACGTGTGCTAAAACTCGGAGGTGCCGTAGTTTCGGTGCTTGATCGGTCGGGCCGTGAAGACGTACGACTACATCAACCGCTTTGTGCTAACGCTTCTGCTGTCGGTCTACAAGGGTACGTAGATCACACTCTTCCCTCGTTGCTATGCATCACCATGATCTTGCGTGTGCTTAGGAATTTTTTTGAAATTACTACATTCCCCAACAACTATATCTGCTAGCGCTTCATTTTCCCACTTGTGTACACATTGAACGTTGCGTTCCCTCCAATTGTAACAACTCCAACCCTGTCCTATATTGGTTAGCCTGCAAATTATGTAACAAAGTGTGAGTTTAGTAAATTAAAAAAGACACTAACTATTTAGGGAGGTCACATCTTACTTATGGGTTTCCTTATTGGTACATCTTGGAAAAGGTGGTAGAATCTCTTGATAGAGAATGAACTGTCTCATGACACACTCTAGGTTGTAAGGCTCAACACACCATAGGAACAATAAGTTTCAGCGAGTCAGCCAAAATGCACTATCGCTCAAGATGCCTGCTGTGATGGGTCGTATATCAAAGACCATCTGTAACTGCTCCTGAGTCCACATGTTCCATGTGACTAGTAAATCATCAAGTATCTCAAACTGCTGGTGGTATATAGGGTAACAATTTTTCGCAATATTTGGAGACCATTGTTTTCGTGCCTTTGTCCACCTGCTGGCCATAGTTACACTATTGCCCTCGCTACAGACATATGGGTGTATGGGATTTAGTATACGAGGTCATCCTATAGGGAGGTATTCCTAGAACCACAACTGTAGAAACTCGTAGGCGACATATGAAGGAAATATGCCCTAGAGGCAATAATAAAGTTGTTATTTTATATTTCCTTACTCATGATAAATGTTTATTATTCATGCTAGAATTGTATTGATTGGAAACCTAAATACATGTGTGAATACATAGACAAACACTGTGTCCCTAGTGAGCCTTTACTTGACTAGCTCATTGATCAAAGATGGTTAAGGTTTCCTAACCATGGACATGAGTTGTCATTTCATAATGGGATCACATCATTAGGAGAATGATGTGATGGACAAGACCCATCCATTGTCTTAGTATATTGATCGTTCAATTTTATTGCTATTGCTTTCTTCATGTCAAATACATATTCCTTCGACTATAAAATTACGCAACTCTCGGATACCGGAGGAATGCATTGTGTGCTATCAAACGTCACAAAGTAACTGGGTGATTATAAAGATGCTCTACAGGTATCTCCGGAGGTGTTTGTTGAGTTGGCATAGATCAAGATTAGGATTTGTCACTCCGAGTATCGGAGAGGTATCTCTGGTCCCTCTCGGTAATGCACATCATAAGAAGCCTTGGAAGCAAAGTGACTAATGAGTTAGTTATAGGATGATGCATTACGGAACGAGTAAAGAGACTTGCTGGTAACGAGATTGAACTAAGTATGTAGATACCGACGATCGAATCTCAGACAAGTAAAATACCGATTGACAAAGGGAAATACGTATGTTGTCATAACGGCTCGACTGATAAAGATCTTCGTAAAATATGTAGGAGCCAATATGAGCATCCAGTTCCTCTATTGGTTATTGACCGGAGAGGTGTCTTGTTCATGTCTACATAGTTCTCGAACCTGTAGAGTCCGCACGCTTAACGTTCGATGACGATATTGTATTATATGAGTTATGTGATTTGGTGACCGAATATTGTTCGGAGTCCCGGATGAGATCACGGACATGGCGAGGAGTCTCGAAATGGTTGAGAGGTAAAGATTAATATATATATATATATATATATATATATAGGAAAATGGGTTAGTACTCCTAGGAGTATGTACTCCTACCTACGTGTCTTTCTCTGAAAAAAAAACCATGCGTGGAATCCCGTTTATATTTTAGTTAAAATAATAAGAGAAAAAATCCTTCTTAAAAGCAAGGTTGTTGGCGATCCATATTTTCTGGGTTTCTTATTTGTTTTCTTCGACCCTCTTATCCATTTCCGCTTCGGTTGCGTAGGCACCCAGCGGCGGCCGCCGGCTTCCGGTGGTGCTCACCAACAGGATCTCACGATGTCGTCCACGACTAGCGGGCACTGCGTGCATCTCATCCGGCCACGGTAGCCATTCCAAGATCTCCGACGATGTCAATGACTAGCAGCGCCGTGCATTTCATCCGGTGACGGTAGCTGTTCTAGGAATCCATGCCAATCAACAACGATCTGATCGTTCCGTCCATGTTGTAATTTTATTATTTTGTACAACCTTGATGGATGAAGCTTTCTTCCTGTATCTCTCTCTTGTTTGCTGCAGGTTACAACAATGAAGTCGGGCGGCCGGGCGTCCCGCCGACAAATGGGTGATGCAGCCAGTCGACGGCTCCATGATGAAGAGGAGATGCAAGCAGCCGCCGGTGGCCAGAGGTACGATATGAAGTCGACATGGAATCGTGGACGGCGGTGCGGCCACGCGTGGTTAAGCGACTTCATGCATGCACGATGTCCGTGCAGTCCAGCTTTCCTCGCATCAATCTCCTCTTCTGCCGATCGTCTAACATGGACGAAGAAAGGAACGTGTTGTCACATGCAAAGGAAAATCAATCTGCATCCAACTATCAATATGTATATACTTCTTTATGGAGATATACTTCTTTTTCGGCAGCGTGTATTCTTTGGTCCATCCAGCTATCATGTATATACTTCTTTATGGAGAGCATATACTTAAGTATGTACTGATGTTTAAAAAAGAAGAAGAGCATATACTTCTTTTCGGGCTGCGTGTACTCTTTGGTCCACACGGTATATACTACATGCAAAAGACCAAGAAGTACGATGCAAAAAAAAAACCAAGAAGTATACACTCCATACAAAAACATGTATTTACACTTAATTTAAGTAGATGATGTCTCATTTTGGATTCTTGACACTATATACCACTTGAATAAAAAAGTAGTATATATGCTAAAAAGAGCAGTATATATACTACCTATGAGAAATTCAGTATGTACACGCCACACAAATAAAGTAGAACGTACAAACTAAGTTGGAAACTTAGCACATGCTACCCGAAAATCACTATATATCACCTCACATACTACATTAAAACATATATAGTATATACTAGTTTGAATATGTGTTGAGTGTTAAAGAAGTGGTATATACTATAGAAAATAGTACATCCTAAGAAAACTATGTGTACCACCAAAAAAATCAGCATGTGTGTACATACTACTTAATTTTTTTAGGGTAGATACTACTTAAATTAATAAAGAAGTATATACCCATAATTTGGACGCCAAAAAATACATACTCGCAGCAATATTTTCCAAGTGCCGGCTGGGAGGTTACTACTATAACAAATTTCCTAGCCACGTGAGGATTAGGCCGAACATCCCTTGGGATTAGGAGCATGCAACGGGCTTAGGCCCTTCCCAGTGCTCCATGTTGGACAGGTGCTAAGTATGTCACATAAGATAAAAAATGACATGGCACATCAATTAAAGAAGAGAGAGAGAGCTCTTTGGTGACCCCAGGAAGAACCAATGTCAAGCGCGTTAACCTAGGCAAACCATTTAAATGAAAAAAGTTGACCAATGCATGAAAGAGTTTAGGTGCTAAATCATTTAATAAAGTGGGTTTAGCAACAACAAGTTAAGCACCTATGCATTGGGGAGTTGAGTTGCTAAGCTATTTAATGCACTTAGCACCACATCTAAGCACCTTTGCATTGGAAGAGGTCTCATAACCACTTTATTTTTCTACTACTACGATGATAAATGTTGCTCATGGGTATATTTTCACCCGTTTATCCATCCACTGGACGTGGGAGTTTTTTTTCTAAGGGGACTAGAGGTGAGAGTACATACTCTTGGGAGTATAAAAGAGGAGTCCTATATCAAGAGATAAGAGAAGGATGTCTCACCGAGCCTCTTCAGCGATTTGGAAGATCTGACCGTCCATCTCAATTCCTTGATGCGATTTTGGCCGTCGGATCAAGAGCAGGGAGGAGCTGGGCCGTCGGATCGAGCCAACGGCACTGTAGAAATGAATAGTTACCGTCTCTCGGTAAAAATCTCGTGCCACCGCGCGTAATTCCTGTCACCCGCCGAGGGCATTTTCGTAATTTCGCTACGGGATATAAAAGCCCAATGCCCATAGGGTTTCTCCCCAATCGTCTTCCTCCCTCTTCCTGTTCACGGACGGGGAGCCGCCGCCGCCCCTTCCCCTTCCAAAGCTTGCGCTCTTCCTCTCTTCCCCGTCCCCTCGCGCCGCCGGCCGCCAGCCCGCCGACTTCTTCGCCTCCGGGAAGCACCGCCTTGTTTTCTGTTCGGCGGCGGCCGTTGTCGAGCTCGAGCCCGGGTACGGCGGCACGTTTTTGAGCATGGCTGCGGCCCGAAGCGGCGGGGGTAGAGGCGCAGGGCGAGGAGCACCCGCCGGAGGCGCTCGATGTGGCTCCCCCGTCACTCCTTCGACGCTGACTGCAGGTGCTTCCCCGTGGCCCCTCCTTCTCCTCCATCACCAGGCAGGGCTCGGCTCCAGTTCTACTCTAGGCCCTCTCTCTCTCTCTCTCTCTCTCTCTCTGACTGCTACTGCATCCATCATCTAGGAACCGCTACTCTTGTGTAATATTTTTCGTTCGATTTGTTATCTACCGGTGCTCATCTAGGTCTTCTGTTGCCGTTCGATTTTTTTCTGTTCTAGGGTTAGGATTTGCTATTGGATTGGTGACTGCCGTGAGCTGATAACATATCAGGTCACTATGATCTCCCGTCCCTATTGATCGAGGATGCTTTGCTGGTTCTGCCTTTGCTCGGCCATCCGATTGCAGGTGCTCATCTTATCCCGTCTTTCTCTGTCCGTATTTTATTTTAGCTCCTGTATTTTGAGCATGGATTGTGCCTTACTAAATCTACTGTTATTGTTAGGCTTCTTTTTGTGGGGGGTTTGCTTATTTTTGGTTTTCATTGTTAAAATCTTGTGCTGCTCACTTACTTTGTTTTACCAGTCATTCACCTATTTTACTGATAATGGACTATCTGTTGAGTATCTTTTTTTGGAGCTAATCTCATATTTTCTTCAGGTTGCCACCAATGGGAATACAGCCAGTGGACTGGTTTTGCTTGTCAGCGACCAGAACAAGAACAAGTCAGTTCTATCTATACATATTCAACTTTGGGGATGATTGGAGGCTCTGTGTTCATAGTTTATATGGGTCATCTTTATATCTGGGCCATGGTGGCTGTGAGAGCTTTTTAACCTACTCAGAAGATCGAGCGAAGAGAAGCAACTGTCAGGGCTCAGGCTGCTGAATTGGTAGCTTATATGGCATTCTGATTATACTATTATTTTGAACCAGAAAATTGTCAATGACTACATATATCTTTGTGGAAACAAGTTTCATCACTTCTTCACAGACACTTCTTCATGGCATTCTTAGTCGGGAGCTTGGTAACAGCTTAAACTTCAGATCACTTGCTGTATAGGGTTGTCAGCAGCATAATAAAGTGCCCGAAGTTTATTCGCTATTTTTCTTTATATTGCAGGTAAGGCTCAATATATCTTTCAGTATGCAAATAATTTCCATTGATGACGATTTGTTTAAAAACTTCCATCTCGTTTTAAGAATATTTTTATCCTATAATATGTGTAAAGAGCTTATCGAAATCAGAGTAATAGACTGTATCGTACCCATGACATTTACAGCCTGCTTGGTACTGAATATTGCAGGGAGATGCACAGTACATATAAAACTATGTAAGAAAAACTGTTTCTTGCACATTTAGACGGATTGTGATATAACTTATATATTCCATTTTACTGTAGTTTAGCATGCTGTACAATCCTGCTATCCATGGATGATTGCGCCTGTTTCTTTCATGCGGTCCATTTTCCCTTCAGGATATGTTTTGAAAACATGTTATCATGTAGATTTGTGCAGTCATGGTCAACTGGTACAGATATGTATAGTTTCAAAAGAACATTACAGATATGTATAGTTTCAAAAGAACAGTACGACAACTAATTATCGCTGATTTGCATCTCTCTTTTTGTTGTGTTGATTGCTTTTGCCAAGTCATTTTGTCCTTTACTATATTTAGTTATTTACCAATGCTTAACAATACCACTTTTGCTTGGCTATAGTAGATCTTGCAGGTTGTATGATTCCTTTTATACTTCCAAATTTTTATTAGTTACCACTATATACTTCCAAATCTTGTACTGAACCTGCTCAATAGTAGAACAGAGTTCAGTTATCTGAATCATAGCAGCACACACATACACCGCAGTTTGTAATGTCATTTACTAGGGGTTGCGTTAGGGTATTTTATTTCCATTATAAACTGATAATAATTATGAGTTTAGTAAGGTAACAATAATCTGGGTTATAGCAGAACATTAGATGTGGTATGCTTGTATGAGTAGAATGTAGAGTTTATAAATGAACTAAAATCTGAGAGCAGGAAGTGGTAGGTTTAATTTCAGTTAGAAAAATTGGTGTACTGCAGCATCATATATTCAGGTATTCCCTTGCATTTTTTTGCCATGTTCAAGCTTTATACATCCTTTGTATATGCATAAAGTACGCAACATAAACTGGAGTTCGTAGTGTCAGGAGTAAGAGGGGTGCAACTAAGTAGTAGCATGTTACAGGATAAGAACGGCTGTTTAGTTTAACAATGCCCTTTAACAGTGTAACTCCAAAGAGGTCGGATAAAATGAATTATTGATATATCTGAACTCTAGAGTATAAGATGCATCTTCCTACGCTTCCTGAGATCACGGTTATCGTACCTATTTATTTGAGATATGCTAAGTGTTCCTTTGATAGTAGATGCAACTTGCAGCTATTGTGGACGTTCGTTTGTTTGTGGGAAATTTTATCTCTTCCCTACAGTCAAAGCTCATGTGCAATTTGGAGAGAAATGCACGCATGCTATCGCTGCATTTGACAATTCCTTTTAGGTGAAAAAACCTGGCTTTGTTTTGTTCCTTTTTGTTCTTTGTTTATTACTGTTAATTGCTCAGAGCGATCGTTCCCAAAGTAGTGTTGAACAATTAGTCATTCACAGGTATCAAGCCAATAGCGGCTTACGTTTCCTGGTCATTTTTCTCTTGGAAATGGAAGTTGTTGCTTCCTAGGTGAGCTGAGGTGATAACTGAACTCTCTTCTACTATTGAGCAGATTCAGTATTCACGTATATTTTCATTAGCCCAAGGATAGTTTTTATTGTGTTGTGGCTGTGGGCATCTACCGAAAAAATAAAAGAGGATGAGCGAGACTACTACAGCGAGAGACGGTGGCCATGAAAGCTATGGAGTAGATCGAAACTTGCTTTGTGTAGTAGTTCTGAGAGTAGATCTGAGAGTAGATCCAAACTTGCTTTGTGGAGTAGTTCTAGATTAGCAACATCATGCTGCCTTGCAATTTTCCCTCTTCTGTTTGACCCCTTAACCTGTTCTGGGAACGTTGGGGGCCACGGCGCGGAGGGGAACAACGAGCAGCGGAGGCCGGTTGTGCGAGGCCTCCGCCTCCGTCTCCGCGGTTGCCGCCTTCGTCCGGGCCTTGGCCGCCGCGTCGGCCTGCTCCTTCGTCGCCTGAGCGGTCCTTCGCTCCGCCGCCTCTTGCTCCTTCGTCGCCTGAGCGGTCCTTCGCTCCGCCGCCTCCCGCTCCTTCCGCGCCTCCCGCGCGTTTCGCTCCGTGGCCTCCTTAAGGTCGGCGCGGGGATCCACGCGGCGGGAGTTTGAGGACCCTCCAGTCGGCCCGACTACGGAGCCGCCAGGACCTCGCTCGAGAGAAAGCGGCGCCCTGTCCGGCAAGAAAAGAAAGGTTTAGAAGAGTTTCGGACGAAGAAGACAAAAAATATATACGCAAGACATTCGACGACTTACACAAAGATCGCCTGCGGCTGCTTCACCGCCTTGCGGAAGCGGGCCGCCTTCGCGGCCGCCTCATCCCGCTTGGTCGCCGTCGTGGAGGCCTTGGACTTTTTCGGCCGGCTGCCGAAGAAGGTCGACGCGGCCCGGCGCTTCTGCGCGCCGCCACGGGCAGCCGGCACGGCAGACGAGCCCGCGCCTTGATGATCGGGCGCCGGCTGGCGGTGCGGGGCGACTTCGACCTCGTTGTCATCCGGCCAGTCCTCGAAGCTGGCCCCGAGTCCCGCGCCTCCGGCCTCGTCGCCTTCCCCCATGATGGCGTCTTCCATGGCGGCCGCTCCCAGGTCCGGATCGTCGGCGTCGTCCACCGTGCGGTCGGGGAGGAGCTGGCGTTCTGACCCGTGGCCCCGGCTGTCGGCGGGAGAAGAGGGTTCTGCAAAAGGCAAACCAATTGATCAAGAGTCGGCTATCATGAGGCTGGCTACAAAAAAGGAAGAAAAGAAGAAAGAACTTACGGCAGGCGGAGGGTTGGCGCGGGAATACGGCTCCTTGCCGTATCGCCAATCCTCGACGAGCTTGCAGTTGGAGATATAATTCACCATGTAAGACACCTCTGCGTGAGGCATCTCCCTGTTGCTCAGCCGGCACGGGTCGAAGCGGCCGCTCATTTGGCAGATCATGTGAGGCCGGCCTTGGAGCGGAAGAACCCGGCGCTCCACGAAGGCGGCCACCAAGTCGGCTCCGGTCAGGCCCTCCGACTGGATCATCACCCGAAGCCGGGAGGCTGCGTTCCCGGCCTGAGACAGGGACCTAGCCCGGTAGCTCCACGAAGGCTGCCTCCCAGCCGGCGGGCCGGCTACGTAATCCGGCAGGTTGACATAGCCGCCTTGCTGGGCGACGTTCTTCACGTAGAAATAAGACTTCTGCCAAAACTTCACCGACTGGATCAGCGGAATGGACGGGAACGGATTGTTCTCGCTCGCCCGCCTCATGGCAATGAAGGCTCCGCAGGGGGCGGGCACGCCCGCGACGATGGTGCCGAGCTTGCTTTGGAAGAACTCCCCCCAGAGCTCGAGCGTGGGGAGAACTCCAAGAAAACCCTCGCACAGGGTGATGAAGGCCGACAGCAGCATCACCGCGTTGGGCGTGAGGTGATGCGGCTGGAGGTGGTAGAACTCGAGGAAGGCTCGAAGGAATCCGCTCGCCGGGAGGCCGAAGCCGCGCAGGCAGTGCGAGCGGAAGATCACCCGCTCGCCCTCCTCCGGTGCCGGCGAAATCTCTCTTGCCGGCGCTTGACGAACCCGCACAAGGTTCTCGCCGGGCAGACGCCGCGTCTGGCGGAGGAACTCGACGTGGTCCTCGTGGACGTTGGAGCCATCCCACGAGCTCGACAGCGCCATGGGAGCGATGCGGCGGGGAGCAAGGCGAAGCGACGGCGAAACGATGCGGCAAAGGATTGCTGCGGCGGGGAGCAAGACGAAGCGACGGCGGAACGGCGCGGTAAAGAGTTGCTGCGGTGAAGAGAAGAAGAAGGAGGGCGAGAAGGGGTGGAGTGAGGGAGAGCGCGCGAGCCTCTGCCGCTCCCCCTCCCCCTACTTATAGACCGCGCGACGGAGTCGAGGAGGCGCGGTGCGCGGGAACGTGGGGATCAACTGCGCCCACTCCCACACGTCCCGCGATTATTGTGCCTTGATGGCAGAATAAAACCGCCGCGGGAAGGCGAGCGGTCCATGTGGGCCGCAGAAGATCCGCGCTCGGACCGAGGCCTGCGAGTGGCGGGCCTGGGCCTGCGGCGGCGTCCCGTCGCGCGTGTGCGTTGGCAAGATTTCCTCGCCACGTGGCCTGCGTTCCCGCCTACGAGAAACGGAGCTTTTCCGAAGACGGCGCGCACGAGCAAAGCCGGCCCCTCAGGATAGGAAGCTGATCTAGCTTCTCGCCCTTTGTCAGCCTCGAAGCTCGATCAGCTTCGGGGACTACTGTCGGAGTAAATAACCATGGGTAGCCTAGCCGGCTCCCCCTGGCCCTTCTGAAAAAATTACGAGCCGATTCGGCCCTCAAGAATCCAAGACACAGGGCCGCCTTCCCCTTGCCGGCTGTCTTCAGGCCGGCTATTGGAAGGCGGCCCGACTTCAGCCCTCATGAAGAGAAGCCGCGAGAGGGCCGGCTCCGAGAAGCTGGCCGCGAGAAGGCCGACTCCAAGAAGCCGGCACCCATAAAGCGGTCAAGATCGTACCCTCGAAGTCTGCATCCACATAACGGCGATTTGACGGGGCGTGGCTACAGTGAAGCCTGCCACCTCCGAATCCCGGAGCACGCCTGGCACAGTGCGCCATACGGGTGGCCATGACCCGCCCGGCGCAGCACTGTTGCCACGTTGACCCTGATGTCATCCACGACGGGCTACCAGTACGGCCCACGGGCGGTCCCTTCGGGCAGAGAGACATCCGAAGGCGGCCAGACCTCCCCCAGTCGGCCCAAGATATAGCCGGCTCCCCACAGCCGGCTTGCCACCTCCCTCGAAGAAGACGCCCCATTAAGGAGACAAGACGCGGTGGGGCTACAGTGATCGCCCACCGGGCGGCGGCACTGTAGCCACGCCCACTTCGGCGAAGCCCTCGCCACCAAGATTGAGCAACAGTAACCAGCCGCCGACAAGGCCCTGACAGTGGGGCCGGCCTGTCGACCAAGGAGCTGGCAGTTGGCGGGACCCACTAGCCGGCGGGCCCCAGTAGCCGGCGCAGAAGCCGGAGAGCGTAGACACAGACGGCTGGGCCCCGCGCCCAGCCGGATTACCATTGTACCCCGGGGGGTAGGCCTATATAAACCCCCCGGGGCATCCATGCAAAGGGAGATCAATCCCTGCTAGTCTCAGACACCACATAGGGAGGAGAAGAGAGCAAGCCGTGCCCTTCTTCCTCCTCTCGCCAAATAGCTCAAGGAGCACCGTGTAGCTACTTGTTCATTTAGTGACCATGCGGAGACCCCGCAGAGCAGCAGTAGGGGTGTTATCTCCACAGAGAGCCCCAAAGCTGGGTAAGATTCGCCGGCGTGCATGTCTTCGCCTCATCCCGTTTCCAGGCACCGGCGACGTCTTACTGGCTCCCACAATGATGAGCCACCCGTTGGCATATATCGCACCTACCACCCGACAAGTACCCAACAATGCTTCAACCTTGTTTGTATATCGTATGTTTACCTCTTAATTTCTTTTACCCTTTAGTTATTATGATGACATCCTTGTTTTAAATTGTCTACTTACATAAAAACGTTTGCTTACCCTGCCTAGCTGTCAACCATGGTTTTAGTATGCGGTTTATTTCACTGTTATAAGCCTTGCTAAGCAAATAAATACTGGACCAAATCAGTGGCGCATTGAATCAGAAAACGAGGATGAAATATATAAGAAAATGTGTGCAAGTTCCAGTTTAGAGCTCATGTACATTCACTCTTGATTTCTTGATTCAATCGGTGATGCATAGTCTACAAGTGAAATCCCCTTCCGTTATAGATTCCCCACTTGATTTCTTTAATCTGTATTGTACAACATTTGACTATCCAATTAATTTTTTGTAAACCAACTCAACAGCTTTGAATCAATGACCGCATGTGCAAGACAATCTTGAATATTTTGTTGGGTCTATGTTTCTATGTACTAAAGTTTAGGTAATTAATCACTTACTTCCTAAAGACCTGTCCATATTTTCAATAATCTTGAATTTTTTCCTTCATACTTCCTCCGTCCCAAAGACAGAGGGAGTACATGAGACTCCGATTTCTCGGTGTAATAAACATATTTTCAATATAGCATGATTTAGACACGGGCTTTTTACTATCAAAATTGAATATATCCTTACTAAATGAAACTATTTTCACTAATCGAATATGTCCTTACTAAATGAAACTATTTTCATCGTGAACATGGCTTTAGTGGGTCTCTGCGCCATTTGGCGCAACGGGTCAACTTGAGAGTACCGGGTATTCGGACACCGGAAGTGTTCTTGAGAGTACCGGGTACATATCGGGTCACCGGAAGGGGTTCCGGATACCCCTGGCAAAAGATATGGGCCTTATGGGCCAAGAGTGGAAACGCACCAGCCATAAGGGGCTGGTGCGCCCCCCATATGGACCATCCAAGGAGAAGGAAAGAGGGGAAGGGAAAGGAAAAAGAGGGAATAGGATTCCCCCCTCTCCCCTCTCTTTCCTTTCCCCTCCGACAGATAAGGAAGGGGGGGGGTAGCCATAGGAAGGCCACAAGTAGGATTCGACCTACTTGGGAGCCTCCTTGGCTGCCTCCCCTCTCCCCCACCTATATATGTGTGTGTGTGTGTGGGGGGGGGGGGTGCCCCTAGCACACACCAGACAATTTCCTAGTCGTGTGCGGCGCCCCCTCCACCGTTTACTCCCACGGTCATATCCTCGTAGTCCTTAGGCGAAGCCCTGTGCGAATCACTTCACCATCACCATCACCATGCCGTCATGCTGACGGAACTCATCTACTACCTTGACAACTTGCTGGATCAAGAAGGCGAGAGACGTCACCGAGCTAAACGTGTGCAGAACTCGGTGGTGTCGTACGTTCGGTACTTGATTGGTCGGAGCTAGAAGAAGTTCGACTACATCAACCGCGTTGTCGAATGCTTCCGCTTTCGGTCTACGAGGGTACGTAGACACACTCTCCCCCTTGATGCTATGCATCTCCTAGATAGATCTTGCGTGAGCGTAGGATTTTTTTTGAAATTGCATGCTACGTTTCCCAAAAATGGCATCCGAGCCAGGTCTATGCGTAGATGATATGCAAGAGTAGAACACGAAGATTTATGGGAGGTGATCGTCATACTGCCTACCACTAATGTCTTATTTTGATTCGGTGGTATTGTTGGATGAAGCGGCCCGAACCAACCTTACATGACCACGTTCATGAGACCGGTTCCACCGACAGACATGCAACTAGTTTTGCATAAAGGTGGCTGACGGGTGTCTATTTCTCCTACTTTAGTTGAATCAAATTTGACTGCGGCCGGTCCTTTTTGAAGGTTAAAATAGCAAACTTGATAAATCACCGTTGTGGTTTTGATGCTTAGGTAAGAACGGTTCTTGCTAGAAGCCCGTAGCAGCCACGTAAAACTTGCAACAACAAAGTAGAGGCCATCTAACTTATTTTTGCAGGGCATGTTGTGATGTGATATGGTCAATACATGATGTGATGTATGTTATTGTATGAAATGATCATGTTTTGTAAAAGTTATCGGCAACCGGCAGGAGCCTTATGGTTGTCTCTTTATTGTATGAAATGCAAACGCCATGTAATTGCTTTACTTTATCACTATGTGTTAGCGATAGTTTAGAAGTAATAGTTGGCGAGACGACCACGACGCTACGATGGAGATCAAGGTGTCAAGCCGGTGACGATGGAGATCATGATGATGCTTTGGAGATGGAGATCAAAAGCACAAGATGATGATGGCCATATCATGTCACATATTTTGATTGCATGTGATGTTTATCTTTTATGCATCTTATTTTGCTTAGTACGGCGGTAGCATTATAAGATGATCCCTTAACTAAATTTCAAGGTATAACTGTTCTCCCTGAGTATGCACCATTGCGACAGTTCGTCATGTTGAGACACCACATGATGATCGGGTGTGATAGACTATATGTTCACATACAACGGGTGCAAGATTTTTGCACATGCGGAATACTCAGGTTAAACTTGACGAGCCTGGCATGTACAAACATGGCCTCGGAACACTAGAGACCGAAAGGCCAAATGTGAATCATATAGTAGATATGATCAACATAGAGATTTTTACCATTGATGACTACTCCATCTCACGTGATGATCGGACATGGTTTAGTTGATTTGGATCACGTATCCTTTAGATGACTTGAGGGATGTCCATCTAAGTGGGAGTTCTTAAGTAATTTGATTAATTGAACTTTAATTTATCATGAACTAAGTCCTGATAGTATTTGCAAATTATGTTGTAGATCAATAGCTCGCGTTTTAGCTCCTCTATGTTTTTGATGTATTCCTAGAGAAAACTAAGTTGAAAGATGGTAGTCGCAATGATGTAGATTGGGTCCATGATCTAAGGATTATCCTCATTGCTGCATAGAAGAATTATGTCCTTGATGCACCGCTGGGTGACAGACCCATTCTAGGAGCAGATGCAGACGTTATGAACGTTTGGCAAGCTCGATATGATGACTACTTGATAGTTTAGTGCACCATGCTTTACGGCTTAGAACCGGGACTTCAAGAATGTTTTGAACACCATAGAACGTATGAGATGTTCCAAGAGCTGAAATTGGTATTTCAGACTCATGCCCATGTTGAGAGGTATGAGACCTCTGACAAGTACTTTGCCTACAAGATGGAGGAGAATAGCTCAACTAGTGAGCATGTGCTTAGAATGTTTGGGCACTACAATCGCTTGAATCAAGTGGGAGTTAATCTTCCAGATAAGATAGTGATTGACAGAGTTCTCTAGTCACTATTACAAAGTTACTAGAACTTCATGATGAACTATAATATGCAAGGGATGACGAAAATGATTCCCAAGCTCTTCGCAAAGCTGAATCAGCGAAGGTGGAAATGAAGAAAGAGCATCAAGTGTTGATGGTTAACAAGACCATCGTATGTTGTCATTGCGGTTTGATCGATAAAGATCTTCGTAGAATATGTAGGAACCAATATCAGCATCCAAGTTTCGCCGTTGGTTATTGACCAGAGATGTGTCTCGGTCATGTCTACATAGTTCTCGAACCCGTAGGGTCCGCACGCTTAACGTTCGATGATGATTTGTATTATGAGTTATGTGTTTTGGTGACTAGAGATTGTTCGGAGTCCTGTATGAGATCACGGACATGACAAGGAGTCTCAAAATGGTCGAGAGGTAAAGATTGATATATTGGACGATAGTATTCGGACACCGGAATGGTTCCGGAGTGTTTTGGGTATTTATCGGAGTACCAGGGGGTTACCGAAACCCCCCGGGAGAAGTAATGGGCCACATGGGCTTTGGGAGGGAGGCACACCAGCCCACAAGGGGTTGGTGCGCCCCCACTTGGAAGAGGTCTAAATTGGAGTGGGGAAGGGGGCGGCGCCCCCCTTTCCTTCTCCTTCTCCTTCCCCCTTTCCTCTTCGGGAAAAGGAAGGGGGGGGGGTCCGAATTGGACTTGGAGTCCTAGTAGGACCCCTCCCCATGGGCGCGCGCCTTGGCCGACCACTTATCCCCTCCCTCCTTTATATACGTGGGAGGGGGCGCCTCCTAGACACACAATTCTTCCAAGCCATGTGCGGTGCCCCCACCACCGTTTACTCCTCCGGTCATATTTGTCGTGGTTCTAACTCTGACAGTGATGTAGGAGGGTGTGTATGGAGAGGCTAGATCTCAGCTATGGAGAAGTTGTAAATACACCAGGATGTACGAGTTCAGGCCCTTCGCGGAGGAAGTAACAGCCCTACGTCTCGGTGCCCAGAGGCGGTCGATTGAATTATGCGTGTGTGAATAACAGGGGTGCGAACCCTTCGTACTGGGGAGGGGGTGGCTTATATAGAGTTTGCCGGCCCTCTCCTGCCCTCAGTGATGCAGGGTTTAAGGTACATTTAAGGTTGGACGTTACTGGTAACGCCCCTAATAAAGTGCTATAATGACCATAAAGACTACTTAATAGCCGACCGTTTGCCTGCTGAGTGACTTTAGGTCTCCTGGCAGTCGAGTGGTTGGCTTCATGGTCGAGTGATAGCTTCTTGGTCGAGTGTCTTGAACCCGTCGAGTGGGATACCTTCAAGTTGATTGAAAGGTGACTTCTTCTAGGGATGTCCTTGGGTAGGGCTCTTTGGACAGGTCCGTGCCCCTACCCTAGGTACATAGCTTCATCATTAGCCCCCGAATGGATCGAGGTTTGAATGGGGAAAGAGTTGGAGATCTTTCCGACTGGTTCTTTGGGCTACATGAGTGCCTCGTTTTGGGTCAATCGTCACGGATGACGTCATCAACCTCTTTCAGTTGCCTTGATCCATTCCAGGCCTTTCGTCGAGTGAATTTCTTTACTTGTGACATACCGAGTGTCGGCGCGAGCGGGGTCTTCTATTTTTACAAGTTGTTTTGCAGCCCACGGATGTCGTGGGATTCGGATTTCGGGAAGCGCGCGGGACGGGAGCGGCCGCAGTAATCGGAAGCGATAAAGCAGAAGCTCCTCGATTTCCACGCCACCTTTTTCGCCACGTACTGCACGCGCGTCTGCTGCGGGATTTGACTGGATTGCCTGGGCCTACCAGTCAGCCACTCGGGAGCGGCCTCTTATAAGTAGGCGGCTCGGGGTTTCCAAATAGTGTGCTCTCTTCTTCCTCTCTCCCTTCGCAAGCTCCTCCGCCACCTCCGCTCTCACCCTAGCGCCGTAGGCCCGTGCGAGATTTGCTGGCGACGATGGCGAAGGACAAGACATCCGCTCTGGAGCGCGCGAAGAAGGCGGCGGCGCAGGGGAAAGGGAAGAGATCTGCTCGGGGCGGATCTTCCTCAAGGTCTGCTCTGCCCCGCGGCTGGATCCAGGGCGACTGGATGCCGTCGGTGATCCGGCAAGAAGATCTCGACGACATGGTCGAGGGGGGAGTCATTCCCCATGAAGCTGCGCGTCTCCCGGGGAGAGAGATCGAACCTCAGCCTCGCGACGGTGAGTGTGTGCTCCTAGCCACCCATGTCGACCGAGGGTTTTCTCTGCCGCCCCATCCTTTTTTTCGGAGCTTTCTGAACTTCTTCGGAGCGCAGCTCCACCACTTCACTCCCAACTCCATCGTATATCTTGCTGCTTTCATTTCCATGTGTGAGGGTTTCTTGGGTTGCCGCCCCCATTGGGGACTCTTCAAGCACACCTTTACCTGCCGCTCTCAATCGGTCAAGAAGGCCAAGTCGAGTGACGAAAGGACGCAGGTGATTCAGCTGTGCGGGGGCCTGGCGATCCAGACGAGGGGAAAGAGTTGTTTTCCATCTATCACTTTCCCGGAGTCGGTCCGCGGTTGGCAGGCGACCTGGTTTTACTGTCAAGACCAGGCGACCCCAGGGCAGTCGACCGGACTTCCCCCTTTCTCTCTCGACCGAGCTGAAAAACCTGCTTCTCTGAAAGTGACGCCGGAGGAAAAGGCCCAAGTCAAAGTGCTGGCTGGTCGAGTGGTTGAGCTTGTCCGTGAGGGCGTGACTGGTATGGACTTGCTGGAGGTCTTCCTCCGGAGGCGCATCCAATCGCTCCAGGCTCGTGACCACCCGATGTGGCTGTACTCGGGTCTCGACGACACCACTCGGGTCCACCCGGAGGAGGTTGCTGACGAGATGCTGGAGGGGTGGCTGTCGAGCATCACGGGGAACAAAGACAACCCCCGAGGAGCCAGGAGGGTAATTCCACTCGACAACTCGTATGACGTGGACCAGGTATGTCTTTATGCTCCTGACTGAGATCTTGTTTTCTTCATTGATCTTCTTTGAGTGGGTCGATTGACTTTCGTCTTGTCTGTTGTTTTCCAGGCGACTACCGAGATGTACTCGACGCCCAACGGGGCCCAGGAGCCAACTGAGGAAGGGGAGGCGAGCGGAGGTGAGAGTGGAGACGACCAAGGTGAGTGGGAGTCCGACGGTGAAGGAGAGGAAGACGACAACGTCGACTCTAGCGAAGAGGAGGAGGAGGTTGAACCCCCTCGCCTGGAGGGGCGATCCAAGCTCACACACGATCCAGCGCGGGAACGTGGCAAGGCGACTGCTTCTGTTGGGCAGTCATCGAAACGCCCTCGGACCTCTTCTCCTACGTCGACTGGGAAGGCTCCCAAGCACCCACGCACGACGCTGTCCAAGCCACCCAAGGCTCTGCCCAAGATGAAGATGGCTGTCCCTACTATTTCCGGGTAATAATAAAACTTGCTTTCCTTCGTCGACCGTGGACAGATCCTTGGTCGATTCATTGAGCCAACTGACTGATTTTCGAGATTTGCAGCGCTGCTACTTCTGAGATCTCCGCCAAGGACGACGACCAAGAGATGGAGGATGCTGTTACCTCCAACCTTGGTACGATTACTGACGTTCCGTTTTGAGTCGACTGAACATTTATTGCAACTCTGGTCGATTGAATGTTTCCCTTGTAGCCCCTCCTCATGTTATCGACCTCCCGGATGACGACGGCAACGAACCGCTGAGAGTGAGGAGGAACAAGAGGGCGTCGGCTGACAAGATCCCCCAATCTGCTCCGGCGTCTGAGGCCGTAGCTCGGGATGGTGGTGACACCGCTCGGGCTTCTGTGACTTTCGCCATTCCTCTGACAAGTGTGCGGCCTTCGACGTCGACTGCGGATCCGCCTTCGCTTTTTGCCGCGTACCCTGTCCCTGAGGACCAAGCGGCTGCCGCAAAAGAGGCTATACGCCAGGCGGGGATCATGATGGAGCAAGTGAAGGTGGCTCGGGAGGCCAGCCAAGCAGCTTATGACGCGAGCTCGGCTCTTCAGAGCAACGTCCAGGTCAGTCGACTCAACACTTGGTCTGTTATGATATGCTGTTTGAAGAATCTCTTTTCCGAAGATCTTTGTATCTGTACACCCACTGGGTGTGTCTGCCAATTCTTGGACGAGTGGGGGCACGCTAAGTGCACCCACTGGGTGTAGTCCCCGAGACTACGGTGGACTGCTGGCAGTCGACTGTAGTCTTTATATTGTGTTGCTGTAGCTGTATTTCTTCACTCAGTCTGGTCAGGCCATGTCGAATGGGACTGTATCCGGTCGACTGCGGGCAGTCGACTTTTTTTTACAGTGGGGGCACGCTGAGTGCACCCACTGGGTGTAGTCCCCGAGACTACTGTCGAATGTTCTTGATTCGGCTGTAGTCTTAGAAACGTCATCATTGTCTCTTAGTTACTCGGAAGCAACTTATTTTGGACGTCTGTCGACTGATTTTTCTTTTTACAGAAATCCTGCGAACTTGTAGCTCGCTATACTGAGTTGGAGAATTAGCAGATCCAGCTCAACCTTAACTTGGAGCTTACTCAGGAGAATTTGAAGAAGGCGCAAGAAGAAGCAAAAGGTATGGCTGGTGAGGTTCTCCATTATTGACGAGTGGCTTTTCTTTCTTGTCCATTCTTGATGTTGATTGCACTCGACGCGCCGCAGATAAACTGGAGGAAGCTCTGAAGAAGAAGGATCAAGATCTTGCAGAGGCACAGAAGGAGGTCTTGGACAAAACGAGGCTTGCTGAAGAGAAAATGGCCTCGGTCGGAGCTCTTGAGCAGGAGAACTCCAGACTGAAAGCTGCTCTCGAGGTAGCCAATCAAGAGGTCAGCCGACTGAAGAACGACAACGTGGCTCTGCACGACAAGGCAGGTGAGCTGGCGGGGAAGAGGAACGATCTGAAGGCTTATCTTGGTGGACTCGCCAAGAAGCTGTTCGTCGTGCTCGAAGGTAATTACTCTGCCCCGACTGTCTTGCAGTTACCAAGTCTGTGTAGGGTCACTGTCTTATTCTTGAATCGTGTTTGCAGAATTCTGTCAGAACTTTGAAGAGGAGACCAGTCGAGTGGAGCCAGGCTTGGACCCTGCTAACTCCCTTGTGAAGGACGAGGCTGCAATGAACGTGCTCCGTCTGGAGTCTCGTATTGCCAGCGTGGTTGACTATCTTGCTCGACTGAAGGTTGCGATTTCGCGGATCGACACATCACTCTGGCCTGGGATGACGCTTCAGAACGACCTGAGTCCCTGATGGCTCGACTTAATGAAGTCCCAGGTCGAGTGGCGGAATGGAAGAAATCTTCTGCTAGATGTGGTGCCTATGTCGCTCTGTCTCTGGTCCGCGTCCATTGTAAGGAGGCGCGAGAAGAAAAGCTGGCCGCCATCCCAGTTGCCAATACTAGGAAGCACAAATTTCAAGACTTCATGGAGGCTTTCATTGCTGCTGCCACTCGTATTGCAGACGGGATCGACTTGGACGAGTTCGTCGCCCCTTCCAGTCCTCCTCCTGAGGAATGAAAAACTTTTGTGCTTCACTTTAAATTTGCCTCGGAATGCCGAGTGGATTTGTAACCGTTAAACTCCGCCGAGCCGAGGGCTCGAGTACTTTGATCTGAGGTCTGGGACCTTTTAGGCTTTATCTGATCTTGATTTCTCGTTGAATATCTTCATGATTTGATTCGTCGAGTGGAACTTGATCTTCACTCGGAATAACCTTGTATTTGCGGCGCAACTCCGAAGGAGAAGGCAGCAGTCGACTTGCGCCTCGTCGTCCTTGCGGATTGGGTTGTGTCCTGTACATAGGCGAGCACTGGGCTGCAGCTAAGCCTCCGAGTGGGAGGTTTGCTCTCCACTCGGTAGGATTTTTAAACACTTAGGCGAGCGCTGGGCTGCAGCTAAGCCCCCGAGTGGGAGGTTTGCTCTCCACTCGGTAGGATTTTTAAACACTTAGGCGAGCACTGGGCTGCAGCTAAGCCCCCGAGTGGGAGTCTGGCTCGCCACTCGGTAGGATTTTTAAACACTTAGGCGAATACTGGGTTGCAGCTAAGCCCCCGAGTGGGAGGTTTGCTCACACTCGGTAGGATTTCTAATCACTTAGGCAAGCATTGGGCTGCAGCTAAGCCCCCGAGTGGGAGGATTGCTCTCCACTCGGTTGGATTTTTTCGAACTTAGGCGAGTGCCTGACTGCAGCTAAGTCTCCGAGTGGGAGAACTTAGGCGAGTACTGGACTGCACCTAAGCCCCCGAGTGGGAGGATTGCTCTCCACTCGGTAGGATTTTTTCAAACTTAGGTGAGTGCCTGACTGCAGCTAAGTCTCTAAGTGGGAGAACTTAGGCGAGTACTGGACTGCAGTTAAGCCCCTGAGTGGGAGGATTGCTCTCCACTCGGTAGGATTTTTTCAAACTTAGGCGAGTGCCTGACTGCAGCTAAGTCTCTAAGTGGGAGAACTTAGGCGAGTACTGGACTGCAGCTAAGCCCCCGAGTGGGAGGATTGCTCTCCACTCGGTAGGATTTTTTCAAACTTAGGCGAGTGCCTGACTGCAACTAAGTCTCTAAGTGGGAGAACTTAGGCGAGTACTGGACTGCAGCTAAGCCCCCCGAGTGGGAGGATTGCTCTCCACTCGGTAGGATTTTTTCAAACATAGGCGAGTGCCTGACTGCAGCTAAGTATCTAAGTGGGAGAACTTAGGCGAGCATTGGGCTGCAGCTAAGCCCCCGAGTGGGAGGATTGCTCTCCACTCGGTTGGATTATTTCGAACTTAGGCGAGTGCCTGACTGCAGCTAAGTCTCCGAGTGGGAGAACTTAGGCGAGTACTGGACTGCAGCTAAGCCCCCGAGTGGGAGGATTGCTCTCCACTCGGTAGGATTTTTTCAAACTTAGGTGAGTGCCTGACTGCAGCTAAGTCTCTAAGTGGGAGAATTTAGGCGAGTACTGGACTGCAGCTAAGCCCCCGAGTGGGAGGATTGCTCTCCACTCGGTAGGATTTTTTCAAACTTAGGCGAAACGGATTCGCATCTAAGTCACCCACTGGGGGATTTCGTATGCAAACAAGAGTGACAGCAATTATCGGAACACTCTTGTCTTTGGTAAAAATAAACTGCAGAAATTTTTTCTTATTACATCTCGTCCAAGGGAGAACTCAAGTGTAAAAGGGGCGGAGCAGTTCCGCATTCCAAGCTCGTGGCTCGTCGATCTGGCGATCAACGTTGTAGAGGTGATACGCTCCACTGTGGAGGACTCTGGTGACGATGAAGGGGCCTTCCCAAGTAGGAGCAAGTTTGTGTGGTTTCTGTTGATCGACTCGGAGGACCAAATCTCCTTCCTGGAAGGCTCGGCTCTTCACATTTCTGGCATGGAATCGACGCAAGTCTTGCTGATAGATGGTCGATCTGATCATAGCCATTTCCCTCTCCTCCTCTAGGAGGTCGACTGCGTCTTGCCGGGCTTGCTCTGCTTCGTCTTCGTTATAAAGCTCGACTCTGGGGGCGTTGTGAAGTAGATCACTCGGCAGGACGGTTTCGGCTCCGTAAACCAGAAAGAATGGCGTTCTTCCGGTCGACCGGTTCGGGGTGGTCCTCAGCCCCCGCAAAACTGACGGAAGTTCGTCGACCCAAGCGCCTGCTGCGTGCTTGAGATCACGCATCAGTCGAGGCTTCAGTCCTTTGAGAATCAGACCATTTGCTCTTTCAGCTTGTCCATTCGACTGAGGATGCGCGACCGACGCGTAGTCGACTCGTGTGCCTTGAGAGGCGCAAAAAGCTCTGAACTTGTCTGAATCGAAGTTTGACCCATTGTCAGTGATGATGCTATGCAGGACCCCATATCTGAATATCAACTCTCTGATGAAACCGATAGCAGTGCTGGCATCAAGATTTTTGATAGGCTTGGCTTCAATCCATTTGGTGAACTTGTCGACTGCCACAAGCACATGCGTGAATCCGCTCCTGCCTGTTCTCAGTGGACCAACCATGTCCAGTCCCCAGATAGCAAAGGGCCAGACGAGTGGAATGGTCTTCAGGGCTGATGCAGGCTTGTGTGACATGTTGTAGTAGAACTGGCAGCCTCCACACTTGTCGACTATCTCTTTTGCCATCTCATTTGCTCTTGGCCAGTAAAATCCCGCTCGGTATGCTTTAGCCACAATGGTCCGAGAGGACGCATGGTGACCATAGGTCCCCGAGTGGATATCATCAAGGATTATCTGACCCTCTTCTGGTGTTATGCACTTCTGACCGATTCCAGTCGCGCTTTCCCTATACAAATTTCCCTTTATGACTGTGAAGGCCTTGGATCGTCGGACGATCTGTCGAGCCTCTTCCACGTCCTCCGGGAGTTCTTTCCTCAAGATATACGCGATGTATGGTACCGTCCAGTCGGGAGTGATTACCAAGACCTCCATGACTAGGTCGACCACAGCAGGAATTTCGACTTCAGTCAGATCTGTGGCACTTTTCGGTTGCGGGGCTTCTTCTGTAAAAGGATCCTCCTAGACTGACGGCGAGCGGATGTGCTCCAAAAACACATTGCTGGGAATGGCTTCTCTCTTGGAGCCTATCTTTGCTAGATCATCAGTTGCTTGATTTTTCAGTCGGGGGATGTGATGAAGCTCTAGCCCCTTGAATTTCTTTTCTAGCTTTCTTACTGTGTTGCAGTAGCCAGTCATAGCTGGGCTTCTGACGTCCCACTCCTTCATCACCTGATTAACCACCAAATCTGAGTCGCCATAGACCATGAGGCGCCGAACGCCGAGTGAAATGGCCATGCGCAACCCATACAAGAGTGCTTCATATTCCGCTTCATTATTGGAGGAATCGAAGTGGATCTTGAGAACATATCTGAGCTTATCTCCTCGGGGGGAGACCAAGACTACCCCAGCACCGGAACTATTCAGCATCTTAGATCCATCGAAGAACATGGTCCAGTGCTCCGAGTGAACTTGAGTCGGAAGCTGCTGTTCAATCCATTCGGCGACGAAATCTGCAATTGCTTGGGACTTGATAGCCTTCTTTGCTTCAAACTTGATATCTAGGGGAAGGAGTTCAATCGCCCACTTCGCCACTCGACCAGTTGCATCTCTGTTATGCAAGATCTCTGACAGTGGAGCGTCGCTGACGACTATAATGGAATGGTCAGAGAAGTAGTGTGCAAACTTCTTCGTGGTCATGTAGATCCCATATACAAGCTTCTGGTAATGGGGATATCTTTGCTTCGAAGGGGTCAAAACTTCAGACACATAATATACCAGGCGCTGAACTCTGAAGGCCTTTCCTTCTTCTTCCCGCTCGACCGTAAGTACTGTACTAACAACTTGTCCCGTGGCCGCAATGTACAGCAGCAGAGGCTCTTTACTGATTAGGGCAGCAAGCACCGGCTGGGTGGAGAGCAGAGCTTTGAGCTCTGCAAACGCTGCGTCAGCTTCTAGAGTCCACTCGAACTTGTCAGACTTCTTCATCAGTCGGTAAAGAGGCAATGCCTTTTCACCGAGACGAGAAATGAATCGACTTAGAGCGGCCAAGCAACCTGTAAGCTTCTGGACATCGTGTACACGCACAGGGCGCTACATCCGGAGTATGGTGCCAACTTTCTCGGGATTGGCGTCGATTCCTCGTTCGGAAACGAGAAAACCGAGTAACTTTCCACCTGGAACTCCGAATGTGCACTTTGATGGATTGAGCTTGATATCGTATCCCCTGAGGTTAGCAAAGGTTTCGGCAAGGTCAGTCAGTAGGTCGGAACCTTTCCATGACTTAACCACAATATCATCCATGTATGCTTCTACGTTCCGACTGATCTGAGTGAGCAAACACTTCTGAATCATCCTTATGAACGTGGCTCCAGCATTCTTGAGGCCGAAGGGCATGGTGACATAACAGAAGCACCCGAATGGGGTGATGAAAGCTGTTTTTATTTCGTCGGGTCCATACAGACGGATCTGATGGTACCCTGAATAAGCATCTAGAAAAGACAAACGCTCACACCCCGCGGTCGAGTCAACTACCTGGTCGATGCGGGGGAGAGGGAAATGATCTTTCGGGCAGGCCCGATTGATGTGTTTAAAGTCAATGCACATGCGAAGTGACTTGTCCTTCTTGGGGACCATGACAACATTGGCGAGCCACTCGGAGTGGTAAATCTCTCGGATGAACTCCGCTGCTAAGAGCCGAGCCACCTCCTCGCCAATAGCTTTCCTCTTCTGGACGGCGGACCGTCGAAGATGTTCTTTCACAGGCTTGAACTTCGGGTCGACTCGTAGACGGTGCTCAGCCAGCCCCCTGGGAACTCCAGGCATGTCAGAAGGCTTCCATTCGAAGATGTCCCAGTTCTCACGGAGGAACTGGATGAGCGCTTCTTCCTATTTGGAGTTGAGCGTCGTTGAGATGTGAGTCGGGGCGGCATTGGGGTCGGTCGGGTGAATGTGAACTGGCTTAGTTTCACCGGACGACTGAAAAGCTGATTCTGAAGCTGGCTTCTTGGTTCACAGCAATTCACTCGGATGAGCAGTCTTCTGGTACTCTTGCAGTTCGACTACTGACATCTGAGCATCAGCGATCTTTGATCCTTTCTGAAAACACTCCTCTGCTTTCTTCCGGTTGCCTGTAACGGTGATCACGCCTTTGGGGCCGGGCATCTTCAACTTGAGATACACATAGCACGGTCGAGCCATGAAGCGTGCATAAGCTGGCCGGCCAAGAATAGCATGATAAGCACTTTGGAAGTCCACAACCTGAAATGTCAACTTTTCCTTGCGGTAATTCTTTGAATCACCGAAAACCACATCGAGAGCAATCTGGCCGAGTGACTTGGCTTTCTTTCCAGGAATGACTCTATGGAAACTCATGTTGCTGGCACTGAGCCTGGACATCGGAATGCCCATCCCTTTCAACGTTTCTGCATACAGTATGTTCAGGCCGCTGCCACCATCCATCAGAACTTTGGTCAGTCGAGTGCCTTCGACAATTGGATCGACCACCAGAGCTTGCCTCCCAGGGGTGGCAATGTGCGCAAGGTGATCGGACTGGTCGAATGTGATGGCAGTCTAAGACCACTTCAGGTAGCTGGGTGTTGCCGGGGCAACCATATTCACTTCACGGTTAATGACTTTCAGTCGACTTTTGCTTTCGACATCAGCAAAAATCATCAGGTTGGAATTGACTTGGGGGTACCCATCGTCACTGTCTTCCTTGTCCTCAACTCTGTCCGACTCTTTTTCCTTGTCCTTGGACTGTTTGCCTTGAAACTGCTGGATTAGGAGCCGGCATTGTCGAGTGGTATGCTTTGGGTAAATAAAATTACCCTCTTCATCTTTCTTGGTGTGGATGTGACATGGCAGATCCAAAACATCATTTCCATCTCGATCCTTGACTTTCTTGGGGTTCCAGGGCCCCTTGGGTTTTCCCTTGAATTTTCCCTGGGTCACGGCCAGGGCCTCCCCAGGAGCGGCTGGCTCGGCCTTCCGCTTCTGCTTCCGACTGGAATTGCCTCCGGTTTCCTGGGCGACTGCTTTCTGCTTGCCACTCCGGAATCGATCTTCATCTTCTCCGTTAGCGTATTTGGTGGCAATTTCCATCATCCGATTCAGAGACATTTCTCCGGTCCGACCGAACTTCAGGTTCAACTCTCTGTTCTTGACGCCTTCTTTAAAGGCACAAACTGCTTGGTGATCTGGTACATTCTCAACCGTGTGATGCAAAGTGATCCACCTCTGGATGTAATCCCTCAGAGTTTCACTCGGTTTCTGCACGCAGGACCGCAATTCTGTAAGGCCTGCCGGTCGCTTGCATGTTCCTTCAAAGGTTGTGACAAACACTCGAGAGAGATCCTCCCAAGTGTAGATGCTGCTGGGTGCTAACTGATTCATCCACGCTCTGGCTGAGCCCTCTAACAGGAGAGGCAAATGCTTCATAGCCACCTCATCATTGCCGCCACCAATCTAGACAGCCACTCGGTAGTCTTCGAGCCAAGTGTCAGGCTTAGACTCGCCGGTGAACTTGCTGACTCCCGTCGCCAACCGGAAGTTGGGAGGAATCACTGCGGCCCTGATGGCTCGACTGAAACACTCTGGCCCTGAAGCATGTACTCTGCTGCTGGCAGGCGCATCTCTGTTGTGGCCTTCTCGATGAGCTCTGTTCCTGTCAACCAAACCTTGAACGAGGATGGATCTCGCATCAAAGCCTGGGTCCCTGGGGTCGACTGGAATCCTCTGCCCAACACTATGAGGGCGTCTGTCATCTTGCCGTCGAGGCGCATACGACCCACTCCTCGGCGGAGGGGTTGGCACTCGACGTCGATCATCACGATCGAATCGGTGATCATACTGCTCATTCCTCCTGTACTGATCATGCCGGTCACCACGTCCCTCACGCCTCGGGGGCGATCTCGGGCTGTGAGCCGACTGGACTGTATCTGTTGCAACGGATCGACTGTGGATCCTATTCCGCGACTGAGAAACGGCGGAATTCTGGTTTCCCGCCGCCCGGAGCAACGCTCTGATTTGCAACAAGCCCCTGCCAGCCTCCGACTGGGAGGGCTGAATCGATTCCGCTATACGGGCCGCGGCTGCCAAATTCTGAACTGGGGTTCGATATACCTGCGTAGGCGGGAAGAGCTGACGTCGACTGGACTCGGGAGCCCGCTGACGCGCTTGCTCGTCGAGTATTCGCTGGAGATTCTCCAGTCGAGTGCGCTCGGCCAAGTTAGCCAAGCGTGCGTCCTCCAAGGCCCGGGCCTCGGGGGTTTCTCCGACGATAGGAGTGTGGAGTGCATCCATGTTCCGGCGGCGAAGCTCCTCTCGCTGCACTGACGTGAGAGGTTCGGGGAGATATTCATCGTGAGGATGCGACGGGTCGCCCCACCCGCGCCTCCATCGGTGCGAGGGAAACCGGGAGGACTGTGTGTTCCATCGACCGCCAGAACCTCAGCCGCCGGGTCGCTGCTGTCGCACTCGGATGCGGTCCCCACGGAGCCAGTCGACAAGTCGAACAGGCCGTAGAGGGATTTGTCGGGCTCGATTGTCGCGACTTGCGGGGCTGCCGACTGGCGGGCCACGGCATGCCTCGCCCACCTCCGAAGTCTCGACCGGCCGGAGCGCTTGCGCCGGTGGGAGACAGGGCGGGGAGACGACACGGGGGCCGACTGATACTGGGTCGACGGCTGTCGTAGGAGGATGCCACGAATGCACGCGCGGAAGTGCGTTGCACCGCGGACAGGGAGCGCGTCGATGTCGAGTGGTGCCTCTTGAAGCCAGGCGGAGTCGTCGGCGATGAACGTGAGCGCGCCGAGACGGACCTCGCGGCCCTCCACCAAAACTTCGTGAGAAACCATGATCAAAGGGATCGGAAAAGATCACAACTTCTCCAACTAGGCGCTAAGATTCCTGCCCCACGGTGGGCGCCAACTGTCGTGGTTCTAACTCTGACAGTGATGTAGGGGGGTGTGTATGGAGAGGCTAGATCTCAGCTATGGAGAAGTTGTAAATACACCAGGATGTACGAGTTCAGGCCCTTCGCGGAGGAAGTAACAGCCCTACGTCTCGGTGCCCAGAGGCGGTCGATTGAATTATGCGTGTGTGAATAACAGGGGTGCGAACCCTTCATACTGGGGAGGGGGGTGGCTTATATAGAGTTCGCCGGCCCTCTCCTGCCCTCAGTGATGCAGGGTTTAAGGTACATTTAAGGTTGGGCGTTATTGGTAACACCCCTAATAAAGTGCTATAATGACCATAAAGACTACTTAATAGCCGACCGTTTGCCTGCTGAGTGACTTTAGGTCTCCTGGCAGTCGAGTGGTTGGCTTCATGGTCGAGTGATAGCTTCTTGGTCGAGTGTCTTGAACCCGTCGAGTGGGATACCTTCAAGTCGATTGAAAGGTGACTTCTTCTAGGGATGTCCTTGGGTAGGGCTCTTTGGATAGGTCCATGCCCCTACCCTAGGTACATAGCTTCATCAATATTGTCATAGTGCCTAGGTGAAGCCCTGCGCCAATCACTTCACCATCACCGTCACCATGCAGTCATGCTGACGAAACTCTCCCTCGACACTTTGATGGATCAAGTGTTCGAGGTACATCATCGAGCTGAACGTGTGCAGAACTCGGAGGTGCCATCCGTTCGGTGCTTGATCGGTTGAATTGAGAAGACATTCAACTACATCAACCGCGTTAAGATAACGCTTCCACTTTCGGTCTACGAGGGTACATGGACACACTCTCCCCCTCTCGTTGATATGCATCTCCTAGATAGATCTTGCATGATTGTAGGAAGTTTTTTGAAATTGCATGCTATGTTCCCCAACAGTGGCATCCGAGCCAGGTCTATGCGTAGATGATATGCATGAATAGAACACAAAGAGTTATGGGCGGTGATCATCATACTACTTACCACCAATGTCTTATTTTTATTCGGCAGTATTGTTGGATGAAGCGGCCTGGACCAACCTCACATGACCACGTTCATGAGACCGGTTCCACTGACAGACATGCAAGTAGTTTTGCATAAAGGTGGCTGGCGGGTGTCTGTTTCTCCAACTTTAGTTGAATCGAATTTGACTACCGGTCCTTGTTGAAGGTTAAAACAACAAACTTGATAAATCACCATTGTGGTTTTTATACATAGGTAAGAACAGTTCTTGCTAGAAGCCCGTAGCAGCCACGTAAAACTTGCAACAACAAAGTAGAGGACTTCTAACTTGTTTTTGCAGGACATGTTGTGATGTGATATGGTCAAGAGATGATGTGATATACATTATTGTATGAGATGATCATGTTTTGTAAAAGTTATCGGCAACTTGCAAGGGCCTTATGGTTGTCGCTTTATTGTATGAAATGCAAACGCCCTGTAATTGCTTTAGTTTATCACTATGTGTTAGCGATAGTTGTAGAAGCAATAGTTGGAAAGATGACCACGACGCTACGATGGAGATCAAGGTGTTGAGCCAGTGACGATGGAGATCATGATGGTGCTTTGGAGATGGAGATCAAAGGCACAAGATGATGATGGCCATATCATGTCACATATTTTGATTGCATGTGATGTTTATCTTTTATGCATCTTATTTTGCTTAGTACGGTGGTAGCATTATAAGATGATCCCTTACTAAAATTTCAAGGTATAAGCTTTCTCCCTGAGTATGCACCGTTGCGACAGTTCTTCGTGCTGAGACACCACGTGATGATCGAGTGTGATAGGCTCTACGTTCACATACAACGGGTTGAAGGCAGTTTTGCACATGCGGAATACTCGAGTTAAACTTGACGAGCCTAACATGTACAGACATGGCCTCTGTACACTGGAGACCAAAAGGTCGAACGTGAACCATATAGTAGGTACGGTCAACATAGAGATGTTCGCCTTTGATGACTACTCCATCTCACGTGATGATCAGACATGGTTTAGTTGATTTGGATCACGTATCACTTAGATGACTTGAGGGATGTCTAAGTGGGAGTTCTTAAGTAATATGATTAATTGAACTTAATTTATCATGAACTTAGTCCTGATAGTATTTGCATATCTATGTTCTAGATCAATAGCTCGCATATAGCTCCCCTGTTTTATTTTGATACGTTCCTATAGAAAACAAAGTTGAAAGATGATAGTAGTAATGATGCGGGCTGTGTGCATGATCTGAGGATTATCCTTGTTGCTGCACAGAAGAATGATGTCCTTGATGCACCACTAGCTGACAGACCTATTGCAGGAGCAAATACAGACACTATGAGTGTTTGACAAGCTCCGTATGATGACTACTTGATAGTTTAGTGTACCATGCTTTATGGCTTAGAACTAGGACTTCAAAAGTGTTTTGAACGCCACAGAGCATATGAGATGTTCCAAGAGTTGAAATTGGTATTTCAGACTCATGCCCATGTCGAGAGGTTTGAGACCTCTGACAAGTACTTTGCCTACAAGATGGAGGAGAATGGCTCAGCCAGTGAGCATGTACTCAGAATGCCTGGGTAGTACAATCGCTTGAATCAAGTGGGAGTTAATATTCCATATAAGATAGTGATTGACAGAGTTCTCTAGTCACTATCACCAAGCTACTAGAAGTTCGTGATGAACTATAATATGCAAGGGACGATGAAGACAATTCCTGAGCTCTTCGCGATGCCGAAATTAGCGAAGGTGGAAATCAAGAAAGAGCATCAAATGTTGATGGTTAACAAGACCAATAGTTTCAAGAAAAAGGGCAAAAGGGAAAGAAAGGGAACTTCAAGAAGAATGGCAAACAAGTTGCCGCTCCCATGAAGAAACCCAAAGCTAGACCCAAGCCTGAAACCGAGTGCTTCTACTGCAAAAGAAATGGTCATTGGAAGCGGAACTGCCCCAAATACTTGGCGGATAATAAGGATGGCAAAGTGAACAAAGGTATATTTTATATACATGTTATTGATGTGTCCTTTACTAGTGTTCATAGTATCCCCTGGGTATTTCATATCGGTTCAGTTGCTAAGATTAGTAACTCGAAACAGGAGCTGCAAAATGAACAGAGACTAGTTAAGGGCGAGGTGACAATGTGTATTGGAAGTGATTCCAAGGTTGATAAGATCACCATCGCACACTCCCTCTACCTTCGGGATTAGTGTTGGACCTAAATAAATGTTATTTGGTGTTTGTGTTGAGCATGAATATGATTGGATCATGTTTATTGTGATACAATTATTCATTTAAGTCAGAGAATAATTGTTGTTCTGTTTACACGAATAAAATTTTTTATGGTCATACACCCAATGTAAATGGTTTATTGAATCTCGATCGTAGCGATACACATATTCATAGTATTGATGCCGAAAGATGCAAAGTTGATAATGATAGTGCAACATATTTGTGGCTCTGCCGTTTATGTCATATTGGTGTGAAGTGCATGAAGGAACTCCATGCGGATGGACTTTTGCAATCACTTGATTATGAATCATTTGATACTTGCGACCATGCCTCATAGGCAAGATGACTAGAACTCCGTTCTCCGGAACAATGGAGTGAGCCAATAAATTATTGGAAATAATACATACCGATGTATGCGGTCCGAAGAGTGTTGAGGCACGCGACGGGTATCGTTATTTTCTGACCTCCACAGATGATTTGAGCAGATATGGGTATATCTACTTAATGGAACACAAGTCTGAAACATTTGAAAAGTTCAAAGAATTTTAGAGTGAAGTGAAGAATCATCGTGACAAGAAAACAAAGTTTCTATGATCTGATCGCGGAGGTGAATATTTGAGTTACGAGTTTGGACCTCATTTAAAACAATGTAGAATAGTATCACAACTCACGCCACTTGGAACACCACAGCGTAATGGTGTGTCCGAACGTCATAACCGTACTTTATTAGATATGGTGCGATCTATGATGTCTCTTACCGAATTACCACTATCATTTTGGGGTTATGCATTGGAGACAGTTGCATTCACATTAAATAGGGCACCGTCTAAATCCGTTGAGATGACACCGTATGAACTGTGGTTTGGCAAGAAACCTAAGCTGTCGTTTCTTAAAAGTTTGGGGTTGCGACACTTATGTCAAAAGGCTTTAGCCTGACAAGCTCGAACCCAAATCGGAGAAGTGCGTCTTCATATGATACCCTAAGGAAACAAATGGGTACACCTTCTACCATAGATCCGAAGGCATGATCTTTGTTGCCATGAATGGAACATTTCTAGAGAAGGAGTTTCTCTCAAAAGAAGTGAGTCAGAGGAAAGTAGAACTTGACGAGGTAATTGTACCTTCTCTCAATTTGGAAAGTAGCACATCAGACAAATCCATTCCCATGATGCCTACACCAACTAGAGAGGAAGCTAATGATGATGATCATGAAACTTCAGATCAAGTTACTACTAGACCTTGTAGGTCGAACAGAGCACGTTCTGCACCAGAGTGGTACGGTAATCCTTTCCTGGAAGTCATGTTACTAGACCATGGCAAACCTACAAACTATGAAGAAGCTGTGATGAGCCCAGATTCCGATAAATGGCTTGAGGCCATGAAATCTGAGATATGATCCATGTATAAGAACAAAGTGTGGACTTTGGTGGACTTGCCCGATGATCGACAAGCCATTGAGAATAAATGGATCTTCAAGAAGAAGTCTGACGCTTATGGTAATGTCACCATCTACAAAGCTCGACTTGTTGCGAAAGGTTTTCAACAAGTACAAGGGGTTTACTACGATGAGACCTTCTCACCCGTAGTGATGCTTAAGTCAGTCCGAATCATGTTAGCAATTGCCGCATTTCATGATTATGAAATTTGGCAAATCGACGTCAAAACTGCATTCCTTAATGTATTTCTTAAAAAAGAGTTGTATATGATGCAACCAGAAGGTTTTGTCGATCCCAAAGGTGCTAACAAAGTGTGCAAGCTCCAGCGATCCATCTATGGACTGGTGCAAGCATCTCGGAGTTGGAATATACGCTTTGATGAGGTGATCAAAGCATATGGTTTTATACAGACTTACGATGAAGCCTGTATTTACAAGAAAGTGAGTGGGAGCTCTGTAGCATTTCTGATATTATATGTGGATGACATATTGCTGATCGAAAATGATATAGAATTTCTGGATAGCATAAAAGGATACTTGAATAAGATTTTTTCAATGAAAGACCTCGGTGAAGCTGCTTACATATTGGGCATCAAGATCTATAGATATAGACCAAGACGCTTGATAAGATTTTCAATGAGTACGTACCTTGACAAAATTTTGAAGGAGTTCAAAATAGATCAATCAAAGAAGGAGTTCTAGCATGTATTACAAGATATGAAGTTGAGTAAGACTCAAAACCCGACCACGGCAGAAGATAGAGAGAGAATGGAAGTCATTCCCTATGCCTCAGCCATAGGTTCTATAAAGTATGCCATGTTGTGTACCAGGCCTATTGTGTACCATGCCGTGAGTTTGGCAAGGGGGCACAATAGTGATCCAGGAGTAGATCACTAGACAACGGTCAAAATTTATCCTTAGTTACCTAAGAGAACTAAGGAAATGTTTCTCGGTTATGGAGGATATAAAGAGTTTGTCGTAAAAGGTTACATCGATGCAAGCTTTAACACTGATCCAAATGACTTAGAGTCTCAATCTGGATACATATTGAAAGTGGGAGAAATTAGCTAGAGTAGCTCCATGCAGAGTATTGTAGACATAGAAATTTGCAATATACATACGAATCTAAATGTGACATACCCATTGACTAAACTTCTCTCACAAGCAAAACATGATCACACCTTAAGTACTCTATGGGTGTTAATCACATAGCGATGTGAACTAGATTGTTGACTCTAGTAAACCCTTTGGGTGTTGGTCACATGGTGATGTGAACTATGGGTGTTAATCACATGATGGTATGAACTATTGGTGTTAAATCACATGGTGATGTGAACTAGATTATTGACTCTATTGCGAGTGGGAGACTGAAGGAAATATGCCCTAGAGGCAATAATAAAGTCGTTATTTTATATTTCCTTATTCATGATAAATGTTTATTATTCATGCTGGAATTGTATTGATCGGAAACCTAAATACATGTGTGAATACATAGACTAAGACTGTGTCCCTAGTGAGCCTCTACTTGACTAGCTCGTTGATCAAAGATGGTTAAATTTCCTAACCATGGACATGAGTTGTCATCTGATAATGAGATCACATCATTAGTAGAATGATGTGATAGACAAGACCCATCCATTATCTTAGCATATTGATCGTTCAGTTTTGTTGCTATTGCTTTCTTCATGTCAAATACATATTCCTTTGACTATGAGTTATGCAACTCTTGGATACCAGAGGAATGCCTTGTGTGCTGTCAAATGTCACAACGTAACTGGGTGATTATAAAGATGCTCTACATGTATCTCCGAAGGTGTTTGTTGAGTTGGCATAGATCAAGATTAGGATTTGTCACTCCAAGTATCGGAGAGGTATCTCTGGGCCCTCTCGGTAATGCACATCATAAGAAGCCTTGCAAGCAAAGTGACTAATGAGTTAGTTGTAGGATGATGCATTACGGAACGAGTAAAGAGACTTGCTGGTAACGAGATTGAACTAGGTATGTAGATACCAATGATTGAATCTCGGGCAAGTAACATACTGATTGACAAAGGGAATTATGTATGTTGTCATAACGATTCGACTGATAAAGATCTTCGTAGAATATGTAGGAGCCAATATGAGCATCCAGGTTCTGCTATTGGTTCTTAGCCGGAGAGCTGTCTCAGTCATGTATACATAGTTCTTGAACCCATAGGGTCCGTACACTTAACGTTCGATGACGATATTGTATTATATGAGTTATGTGATTTCGTGAACGAATGTTGTTCGGAGTCCCGGATGAGATCACAGACATGATGAGGAGTCTTGAAATGGTCGAGAGGTAAAGATTGATATATAGTACGATGGTATTCGGACACCTGAAGTGTTCTCGAAAGTACCAGGTACATATCGGGTCACCAGAAGGGGTTTCGGACACCCCCAACAAAAGATATGGGCCTTATGGGCCAAGAGGGGAAACACACCAGCCGCAAGGGGCTGGTGCGCCCCCATATGGACCAGCCAAGAAGGAGAAGGAAAGAGGGGAAGGGAAAGGAAAAATAGGGAATAGGATTCCCCATTCCTTCCCTCTTCCCCTCACTTTCCTTCCCCCTCCGACAGATAAGGAAGGGGGGGGCTTAGGAAGGCCCCAAGTAGGATTCAACCTACTTGGGCGCCTCCTTGGCTGCCTTCCCTCTCCCCCCGACCTATATATATTGGGAGGGGGGCGCCCCTAGCACACACCAGGCAATTGCCTAGCTGTGTGCGGTGCACCCCTCCACTGTTTGCTCCCATGGTCATATCTTCGTAGTCCTTAGGCGAAGCCCTGCTTGGATCACTTCACCATCACTGTCACCACGCCGTCGTGCTGACGGAACTCATCTACTACCTCGACAACTTGCTGGATCAAGAAGGCGAGGGACGTCACCGAGTTGAACGTGTGCAGAACTCGGAGGTGTCGTACGTTTGGTACTTGACCGGTCAGAGCTAGAAGAAGTTCGACTACATCAACCGCGTTGTCAAACGCTTCCGCTTTCGTTCTACGAGGGTACATAGACACACTCTCCCTCTCGTTGCTATGCATCTCCTAGATAGATCTTGCATGAGCGTAGATTTTTTTTTGAAATTGCATGCCATGTTTCCCAACAACACAAAGTAACGGATCTTTTTGTGTGAAAGAGGTTTTTTGTGTGGCATCACACAAGCCTCTATATGTATGACATAGCATGGCAGAACCGAAGCCGTATTTTGGTTGCTCGGGTAAAGATTATGTTGGTTAACATAGTAATAATTCAAAAAAATTCCTACATGTCACCAAGATCAATCTAGGATATGCTAGCAACGAGAGAGAGGGAGTGCATCTTCATACCCTTGAAGATCGCTAAGCGGAAGCGTTGCAAGGAACGTGGTTGATGGAGTCGTACTCGCGTGATTAAAATCACGGAAGATCCGATCTAGCGCTGAACGGACGTCGCCTCCGCCTTCAATACATGTACAACCCGGGGACATCTCCTCCTTCTTGATCCAGTAAGGGGAGAAGAGAAGTTGAGGGAGAACTCTGGCAGCACGACGGCGTGGTGGTGGAGCTCGTGGTTCTTCGGTAGAGCTTCACCAAGCTCAACGGAGGAGGAGGAGGTGTAGGAGCGGGAAGGGCTGCGCCAGGGGCTGAGGTGCGGCTGCCCTCCCACCCCACTATTTATAGGGTTAAGGGGAGAGGGGCCCGGCCCCCTTAGATGCATCTAGAGGGGGCGGCGGCCAAGGGGGGTGCTTGCCCCACAAGTTGGTGGGGGGGGGGGCGCCCCACCCCTAGGGTATTAACCCTAGGCGCCTTGGGCCCCTTGGGGGGCACACCAGCCCACTAGGGGCCTGGTTCCCACCCATGTTCAGCCCATTTGGTCCCTCGAGGCAGGTAGCCCCACCTAGTGGACCCCCGGACACCTTTTGGTGGTCCCGGTACAATAGCGATAACCCCCGAAACTTTCCGGGAGTGAAACTAGACTTCCCATATATAAATCTTAACCACCGGACCATTCCGGAACTCCTCGTGACGTCTGGGATCTCATCCGGGACTCCGAATGACTTTTGGTAACCACATACAATTCCCATTACAACTCTAGCGTCACCGAACCTTAAGTGTGTAGACCCTACGGGTTCGGGAACCATGCAGACATGACCGAGACACCTCTCCGGCCAATAACCAATAGCAGGATCTAGATACCCATATTGGCTCCCACATGTTCGATGATGTTCTCATCGGATGAACCACGATGTCGGGGATTCAATCAATCCCATATACAATTCCCTTTGTCCATCGGTATGTTACTTGCCTAAGATTCCATCGTCGGTATCCCCATACCTTGTTCAATCTCGTTACTGACAAGTCTCTTTACTCGTTTCGTAACACATGATCCCGTGGCTAACTCCTTAGTGACATTGAGCTCATTATGATGACGCATTACTGAGTGGGCCCAGAGATACCTCTCCGTCATACGGAGTGAAAAATCCCAGTCTCCATTTGTGCCAACCCAACAGACATTTTTGGAGATACTTGCAGTGCACCTTTATGGTCACCCAGTTACGTTGTGACGTTTGATACACCCAAAGCGTTCCTACGACATCCAGGAGTTGCAAAATCTCCTGGTTTAAGGAAATGATACTTGACATTAGAAAAGCTCCAACAAACGAACTACACAATCTTGTGCTATGCTTAGGATTGGGTCTTGTCCATCACATCATTCTCCTAATGATGTGATCCCATTATCAACGACATCCAATGTCCATGGTCAGGAAACCACAACCATCTATTGATCAACGAGCTAGTCAACTAGAGGCTCACTAGGGACATGTTGTGGTCTATGTATTCACACATGTATTACGGTTTCCGGTTAATACAATTATAGCATGAACAATAGACAATTATCATGAACAAGGAAATATAATAATGACCATTTTATTATTGCCTCTAGGGCATATTTCCAACAGTCTCCCACTTGCACTAGAGTCAATAATCTAGTTACACTGTGATGAATCGAACACCCGTAGAGTTCTGGTGCTGATCATGTTTTGCTTGTGGAAGAGGTTTAGTCAATGGATCTGCGACATTCAGATCCGTATGTACTTTACAAATATCTATGTCTCCATCTTGAATATATTCACGAATGGAGTTGAAGCGGCACTTGATGTGCTTGGTCTTCTTGTGAAACATGGGCTCCTTGGCAATGGTAATAGCTCTAGTATTGTCATCGAAGAGAGTCATCGGGCCCGACGCAATGGGAATTACTCCTAGGTCGGTGATAAAATCCTTCATCCAGACTCCTTCCCATGCTGCTTTTGAAGCAGCTATGTACTCCGCTTCACATGTAGATCCCTCCATGATGCTTTGCTTGCAACTGCACCAACTGACTGCCCCAACATTCAAAATATGCACGTATCCGGTTTGTGACTTGGAGTCATCCGGATCTGTGTCAAAGCTAGCATCAACGTAACCCTTTACGACGAGCTCGTCGGCACCTCCATAAATGAGAAACATATCCTTAGTCCTTCTCAGGTACTTCAAGATATTCTTGACCGCTGTCCAATGTTCCATTCCGGGATCACTTTGGTATCTCCCTACCAAACTTATGGCAAGGTTCACATCAGGTCTGGTACACAACATGGCATACATAATAGAGCCTATGGCTGAGGCATAGGGGATGACACTCATCTTTTCTCTTTCTTCTGCGGATGTCGGGCATTGAGCTGCACTCAGTCTCACACCTTGCAATACAGGCAAGAATCCCTTCTTGGACTGATCCATATTGAACTTCTTCAATATCTTGTCAAGGTATGTGCTTTGTGAAAGACCAATGAGGCGTCTCGATCTATCTCTATAGATCTTGATGCCTAATATGTAAGCAGCTTCTCCAAGGTCCTTCATTGAAAAACACTTATTCAAGTAGGCCTTTATGCTTTCCAGTAGTTCTATATCATTTCCCATCAGCAGTATGTCATCGACATATAATATGAGAAATGCTACAGAGCTCCCACTCACTTTATTGTAAATACAAGCTTCTCCATAAGTCTGTATAAACCCAAACTCTTTGATCATTTCATCAAAGCGAATGGTCCAACTCCGAGATGCTTGCACCAGCCCATAGATGGAGCACTGGAGCTTGCATACCTTGTCAGCATTCTTAGGATCGACGAAACCTTTCGGCTTCATCATATACAATTCTTCCTGAAGGAAACCGTTAAGGAATTCTGTTTTGACCTCCATTTGCCAGATCTCATAATCATAGAATGCGGCAATTGCTAACATGATTCGGATGGACTTCAGATTCGCTACGGGTGAGATGGTCTCATCGTAGCCAACTCCTGGAACTTGTCGATAACCCTTAGCAACAAGCCGAGCCTTATAGACGGTCACATTACCATCCGCGTCAGTCTTCTTCTTAAAGATCCACTTATTCTCTATGGCTCGCCGATCATCGGACAAGTCCACCAAAGTCCATACTTTGTTTTCATACATGGATCCTATTTCGGATTTCATGGCTTCAAGCCATTTGTTGGAATCCGGGCCCGCCATCGCTTCTTCATAGTTCGAAGGTTCATCATTGTCTAACAACATGATTTCCAGGACAGGCTTGCCGTACCATTCTGGTGTGGAACATGTCCTCGTGGCCCTACGAAGTTCAGTAGCAACTTGATCCGAAGTTTCATGATCATCATCATTAACTTCCTCTCTAGTCGGTGCAGGCACCATAGAAACATCTGCACTACTCTCTGGTTCAAGAGGGGGTACCTCGTCAATTTTTACTTTCCTCCCACCTACTTCTTTCAAGAGAAACTCTTTCTCCAGAAAGGATCCATTCTTGGCAACAATGATCTTTCCTTCAGATCTGAGGTAGAAGGTATACCCAATAGTTTCCTTGGGGTATCCTATGAAGACACACTTTTCCGATTTGGGTTCGAGCTTTTCAGGTTGAAGTTTCTTGACATAAGCATCGCATCCGCAAACATTCAGAAACGACAGCTTAGGTTTCTTCCCAAACCATAATTCATACGATGTCTTCTCAACGGATTTAGACGGTGCCCTATTTAAAGTGAATGCGGTAGTCTCTAAAGCATAACCCCAAAATGATAGCGGTAGATCAATAAGAGATATCATAGATCGCACCATATCGAATAGAGTGTGATTACGACGTTGGGACACACCATTACGCTGTGGTGTTCCAGGCGGCGTGAGTTGTGAAACAATTCCACATTTCCTTAAGTGTGTGCCAAACTCATGACTCAAGTATTCTCCTTCACGATCAGATCGTAAGAACTTTATTTTCCTGTCACATTGATTCTCTACCTTGCTCTGAAATTCCTTAAACTTTTCAAAGGTCTCAGACTTGTGTTTCATTAAGTAGACATACCCATATCTACTTAAGTCATTAGTGAGGGTGAGAACATAATGATAGCCACCGTGAGCCTCAATGCTCATTGGTCCGCGTACATCAGTATGTATTATTTCCAACAAGTTGGTTGCTCGCTCCATTGTTCCGGAGAACGGAGTCTTGGTCATCTTGCCCAGGAGGCATGGTTCGCACATGTCAAATGATTCATAATCAAGAGACTTCAAAAGTCCATCTGCATGGAGTTTCTTCATGCGTTTGACACCAATATGACCAAGGCGGCAGTGCCACAAGTATGTGGGACTATCATTATCAACCTTACATCTTTTGGCATTCACACTATGAATGTGGGTAACATCGCGTTCGAGATTTAATAAAAATAAACCATTGACCAGCGGGGCATCACCATAAAACATATCTCTCATATAAATAGAACAACCATTATTCTTGGATTTAAATGAGTAGCCATCTCGCATCAAACGAGATCTAGATACAATGTTCATGCTCAAAGGTGTTACTAAATAACAATTATTGAGGTTTAAAACTAATCCCGAAGGTAGATGTAGAGGTAGCATGCCCACGACGATCACATCGACCTTGGAACCATTCCCGAGGCGCATCGTCACCTCGTCCTTCGCCAGTCTTTGCTTATTCCGCATCTCCTATTTTGAGTTACAAATGTAAGCAACTGCACCGGTATCAAATACCCAGGAGCTACTACGAGTGCTGGTAAGGTACAGATCGATAACATGTATATCATATATACCTTTGACGTTGCCGGCCTTCTTATCCGCTAAGTACTTGGGGCAGTTCCACTTCCAATGACCATTTCCCTTGCAATAAAAGCACTCAGTCTCGGGCTTGGGTCCATTCTTTGGCTTCTTCCCGGCAACTGACTTACCGGGCACGGAAACTCCCTTGCCGTCCTTCTTGAAGTTCATCTTACCCCTGCCTTTCTTTAAACTAGTGGTCTTATTCACCATCAACACTTGATGTTCCCTTTTGATCTCCACCTCCGCTGATTTCAGCATCGAATATAACTAAGGAATGGTCTTCTCCATCCCTTCATATTGAAGTTCATCACAAAGCTCTTGTAGCTAGGTGGAAGCGACTGGAGGATTCTATCAATGACTGAGTCATCTGGAAGATTTACTCCCAGCTGAGACAAGCGGTTGTGCAACCCAGACATTTTGAGTATATGCTCGCTGACAGAACTGTTTTCCTCCATCTTACAACTGAATAACTTGTCAGAGGCTTCATATCTCTCGACCCAGGCATGATCTTGGAAAACCATTCTCAGCTCTTGGAACATCTCATATGCTCCGTGTTTCTCAAAACGCTTTTGGAGCCCCGGTTCTACGCTGTAAAGCATGCCACACTGAACCAGGGAGTAATCATCACTATGCGACTGCCAGGCGTTCATAACGTCTTGAGTTGCTGGGAAAATGGGTACGCCACCTAGTGGTGCTTCAAGGACATATGCTTTCTTGGAAGCTATGAGGATGATCCTCAAGTTACGGACCCAGTCCGTATAATTGCTTCCATCATCTTTCAGCTTGGTTTTCTCTAGGAACGCGTTGAAGTTGAGGGCAACATTAGCGTGTGCCATTGGGTCTACAAGATAGATTGTAAAGTCAATTTTAGACTAAGTTCATGATAATCAAGTTCATCTAATCAAATTATTTAATGAACTCCCACTCAGATAGACATTCCTCCTGTCATCTAAGTGATACATGATACAAATCGACTAGGCCGTGTCTGATCATCACGTGAGACAGACTAGTCATCAATGGTGAACATCTCCATGTTGATTGCATCTACTATACGACTCATGTTCGACCTTTCAGTCTCTCGTGTTCCGAGGCCATGTCTGTACATGCTAGGCTCATCAAGTCAACCTAAGTGTTTCGCATGTGTAAATCTAGCTTACACCCGTTGTATGCGAACGTTAGAATATATCACACCCTACCATCACATGGTGCTTCAAAACAACGAACCTTCGCAACAGTGAATACTTAGGGGGAACACATTTCTTGAAATTTTAGTGAGGGGTCATCTTATTTATGCTACCGTCGTTCTAAGAAAATAAGATGTAAACATGATAAACATCACATGCAAATCATGAAGTGACATGATATCGCCAATATCATCTTGCGCCTTTGATCTCCATCTTCGAGGCGCGACATGATCAACATCGTCACCAGCATGACACCATGATCTCCATCGTGTCTTCATGAAGTTGTCTCGCCAACTATTACTTCTACTACTATGGCTAATGGTTAGCAATAAAGTAAAGTAATTACATGGCATTTATATTGACTCGTGGGTCATACAATAAATTAAGACAACTCCTATGGCTCCTGCCGGTTGTCATACTCATCGACATGCAAGTCGTGATTCCTATTACAAGAACATGATCAATCTCATACATCACATATATAATTCATCACGTCCTTTTGGCCATATCACATCACATAGCATACCCTGCAAAAACAAGTTAGACGTCCTCTAATTGTTGTTGCATGTTTTATGTGGCTACCATGGGTTTCTATCAAGAATGTTTCTTACCTACGCAAAAGCCACAACGATGATATACCAATTGCTATTTACCCTTCATAACACTACAAAAAATACACTTCCATGATGATGCGTGTTTGTCATAGTAGGTCGCATTTTTTGTCATGCATGTACATCCATGATGATTTTATGACAGAATCAAGATAGTCATACCTGTGCTATCATAGAAGTGTTCCATGACATTACCAAAATTATCATCATGGAAGTGTCCACTTCCATGACAATAAATTGCGCATCAGAGAAGTGCTTTCGTCAAGGGTGACCGACACGTGGCATCCACCGTAACAGAACGACGTTAAGCTATCGGGTCCGGTTTTGGATCCGATAACCCGCTAACAGCCCCGACCAATGGGGATTTTCCACGTGTAAAATCATCATTGGCTGGAGGAACACGTGTCGGCTCACTGTTGGGACAGATGTCATCCACTCATTGGACCGAAGGCGCCTATGATACGTCGACATGTGGCACGGCCGAACAAAGGCCCATTCCTGTGAAAAGGCCGGCCTGTTTGACTTGGTCAAAAGGTGGCGGGCCGGCCCATGAAAAGCCTGTTAACGGCCTGTTCGCATATAGCCCATTTACAGCCCGCAAACCCAGGGCCCGTTACGACCTATCTGAATTAGGCCCAATAGTGTCATCTGGGCCGTCCAATATGATTCCAGCCCATTTTGAGTTCCGGCCCATGTATGGCCCATGACGTCTTTCGGCCCATATGAGGCCCTTTGTAACTCTTGGCCCATTAACGGCCCGTGGTGAAACTGGTCCGTAATGAACAGTGTATCACTTTATACCCATTAACAGCCCATTAATCCATTGGGCCATTTGCAGCCCATGTTATCTTTCGGCCTTCTCAAGGCCCATTTATTCTTGGGCTCATTTCCAGCATTAGGTTACTTACGGCCTGTTACTGCCATTTTCTGCTTGTGGGCCAAATTCAGCCCGTGGTTACAATCAGCCCGTTTGTGGCCCGTTAATACGTTGGGCCATTTTCATAGCGTCATCTAATACGACCTATTAACGACGGCCCGTTATGGTCGGCCCATGAACGGACGACTCCAACTCTAGCCGGTTTACGGCCATAATGCGGTCTGTTTTTGGCCCATGTTTGGCCAATCGATCATACGGCCCGTATAAGGCCCATTGATTGTGTGACCTGTAGAAGGCCCATTATTTATACGGCCCGTAGAAGGCCCATTGTTTCTACAGACTGTAGAAAGCCCGTTGTTTCTACGGCCCGTAGGAGGCCTAGTGTCACTACAGTAAATATGTAGCCCATGGCCTGTTAAAGGCGGGAAACTACTATAGGTTTAGACTTGCTAATGGCCCAAGATGATTATAGGCCCACGTTTTGGCCCATATGAGTAATGGGCCGGCCTAAAGATCGACAACACTGAGATCCACTGAACCTTCTGGCCTAAATTACAACATACCGACCAAAGAATAAACCTAGACTATACAATAAAGTAATTACGACATATTACATCCACTAGGAATCAAAGTTCGCTACGGGTGATAATAAAGCGCAACATGACCGCGAATTACATACACTGGGCATCAAAGGTTGCCACCAGTGCATATAAATGCGCGAGAAAAGAATATACAAAACTAAGAGCACTTCAGAAGGCACTAGACCTGGCAAGGTCAGGCCCCGCAAGTAGCCGAACAAGCTGATGAGACCTCAGTTGTGTAAACGATAGATGCTTCATCCCTAGCTATATGGCACCATAGTGCGCAAGGCAGTCCCCTGACATCTTCATTACATCTTTGACTTCAAGTCGGAGCTGAGTTGAAGCAAGCCTTTCCGCTTTAAGTTGAGACTGAAGAAGTCGAACTGATTGAGGCAGTGACTGCACAGAGATTGTCTCACACTTGCTGGTGAGTAGCTTCAACTCACTGTCTTCATCAAGACATGACCTTGGGGTCATCTCGCTGTCCTCAATATGGTTTGGCTCACTATCTTTCCTAAAGTTTTGCCTGGCATAAGAGATACGACTCTGAAAGAGAAACAAGGAGACACGTAACAGGTTTCACAATTATATAAGCAAATAAATGGATCTGTTCTGCATAAGGAACATGTTTTTACAACTATAATTTAAAACTGGTAGTTGTTGCAAACATCCAATCAGATGTAAACAACAGTGGAGGAAATGATGCCTATACAAATCTATACTAGAACAAAGTTTGAAGGCTTGAGAAGGATGAACTTACATTACATGTTAACACGGGCTGGATAAAGCCATTCTCCATGTTGATGGAAGGATAATTCCATAAATTCCCCAAAGAAAATTCTTTATAAGCGTTGCCATTATTCTACATTTTGCAAAGAGTAAATATAGATCAAATAATATTGGAAGAAATAGAGGATAATGAAGCTCGGGTGCAGAATGATGATACATAATCAAATAGCAATTAATTAAGTACAACGTTACAAGGCAAAAGGTACTGACAAGAGGAATGCAGACATCAACTTGTGCAGTGGCATTGGCTTTATTCAACATTTTGGTAAGAGTAAATGTAGATACGATAATTTGGAGAAATTGGAGGGCAGGGCAGATAAGATGCAGAGTAATGCTAGACAATCAACTATCTCGCGATGCATGTACAGTAATACCACCACCGTCCATTATTACTTGTCGCTCAAATGGATGTATCTAGCACTATTAAGTTCTAAATACATCCAATTGATCAACAATTAATTCGATACAGAGGGAGTACATGACAACAGGTACTTACATGAGCAATCCAAAACTTCATAACCATTGTGTTAATTCTACATTTATCTAAGAGTAAATATAGATCTTATAATTTCAAGCAAAGGGATGAAAAAGAAGCGAACATTTACAATGATGCTACATAATCAAATAGCACCGAGAGTAAGTATGCTGACAAAGGGCAAGAGGTACTGACAAGAGCAATGCAGAGCCCAGTATTGTCGTGAGATCCTATGATCCTTTGAGCAAGGAGATTCATATGAAATTAGTTTTCATACAAGAGAGAAGGTAAGGCACATGCAGAAATTTAGGAGTTCAAATTTTGAATTGATATCATAGACAGTACCTAACGCTGGGCTCTCGGCAGTTCTAATAGGGGTTTGGCCACTGGAGTAGGGGTAAAGTCTGGTACAGTTGGGCCTATGTTTTCTGTGGATGCTGATCTATCTGATTTAACAGGTATCACTACCTTTTCCAAATACCTAGTTTGTACTCCTTGAGGATCTGCACTCACCCTCTTCCTTTTGGACATCTATTATGAAAGAACAACATTTGACTGGAAAAACATAGTATGATGACACATGGAATGGGTACAGAAAATGGATAGGTATGGCATATACTCATATATGATGCTTAAACTAAGAAGATGGTGTAACAAATTAGAAGTAATGCAAGAGGTCAGATGTAAAATATGTGCGACCAATACAACCTTGCCAAGTTAGAGCATGCACCTTGATGGGTGAATAAGATAGGCTATCCTCCACCATGCCAAGTTTGATAGCCAGTGGATTGTTCTACAATATTCCTCTCATGCGCCCATTCTCATATTCATTTTGATAATGTTCAATACCTGACATGCATGAAAACATAAAAACAAGTGAGACTATCTTTGTAATGCAGAAGGGATTCTAATCCAATACTTCCTCCCTGTAAACCCCTTTGTGCTATCTCTGCAATTCTTCTAAGAGGTGCCATGCATGCTGTAATTTGGTGTGTGCATTAATATAATGTGGCCTACTACTCAAAATATGAGAGCTCCAGAAGTGATGATACTTCGCAGATGACAGCTTCAACATATAGTAAAGAAGAACAAGTCGACCTGACCTGACAGATTCAAAATATACTAAGGGAGAATAACTCGACCTGACCAGTCGACCGCAAGAGAAGAGGATCATCTTAAAGAAGAGCAGAAGAGCAAGCAGATTGAAGATATTACAAGTCTTTCTATACAATGTCGGTTGGCCACCCATGATGAACCAAAGCGCACAGAGAAATACTATTCCTTCCGGTCTCTCCATATGTGGCTCACATGCATTTCAAAACTAAAGTAGGAACATTTAGCTGACCAATTAAACATCTCTCAGTTTTACTAATATCAGCATAATATCAGATTTGAATTTGTACAACTAAGCTTGTTTAGCTCGATGGGTGGAGTAGTGCTATTACGACACGAACCACATAGGCTGATCATGGTCATCATAAAATGGGGAAACCGTAATCATGATGAGTATAGTGTTGACCGTGGCAGTGGGATGGAAGATCTGAAGCTGCAAACCGCGAAAGGGTAGTTAGCAACTGATGTTTGCTTTGAAATAACAACTAAGATTTGGTATGGACAAGAAAGTACAGTCAACAAGTGACAAAGAAATGCAATTCTTCTGTCTCTCTATATGTCGGGACATGCATTTGGAAACTCAAGTGGGACCTTTAGCTAACCAATTAAATGTGTCTGTTAACTAATATCAGCATCATATCACAATCATATTTGAACAACTAAGCTTTGGAATTTTGAGTGTTGTGTTGTTTAGCTTGAAGGGTGGAGTAATGCTAGTATGATAGAAAGCACCTACGCAGATCATAGCAGAGTAGATAAAAGGGGAAAACCCTAAGCATCAAGAGTAAAATCATGAAAGTGGAACTAGCTGGACCGGTGGGTGGTGCTTGACCAATTAAACATTATCTGTTTTAGTAATATGAGCATCATATCAGATTCGTATTTCAACACATAAGCTTTGGAATTATGAGTGGCATGTTGTTTTGCTTGATGGGTTGAGGTCTTGAGGAGCAGTGCTAGCACGACACGAAGCAGTGAAGCACCTACGACGATCGTAGTGAATATAAAGGGGGAAACCATAAGCTTTACGAGTATAGTGACCGTGGCATGGCGGATCTGAAGGTGCAAACCGGACAAAGCTACTTCGCAACCAATGTTTGCGTTCAACTAGCCACTACGATTTGGTACGGACAAGAAAAGTACAGTGAACAATTTAAGATCTATTTTCCGGGTGAGATCAATAACTTAAGCACATATGGAAGAGTACCACCTCTCTTGCGACGCCTTGTAGGCCCCTGTTGATACATTGAGGGTGCTGCAGGTGCGATGGCTGTCGGCAGCGGCGACAGCCGGGTTGGCGAATAAATCATGTTGCCGTGGACGAGGCGGTCGTAGGAGCGGCAACGGCAAGGTGGACGGCGGCGCCGATGAAGCGAGATGACGTGATGAAAGGATCCTGGTCCGGCGTCGTGGATGAGAGACGTCCATCTCTTGCAGTGGATGACGAGGTAGGGGTAGCGGCTTCAGCAAGGTGGAGGATGGGGTGGCGGGCGGAGGAGGCTGGCCACAGTGGGGAGGTTGTCATGGCGCCGACGGTGTATGAATGGGGAAATGGAGGGGGAGGGGGGATCTCAAACTTTGGGACGCACTTGTCTGAAATGTGGGAAAGTTACGAACTTATCCCCCGTTTGAAATTCTAGACATCACGTCGGTTGGGGATAGGACGGTAATCTCGCATCTCCCAAATATTTGCCGGTAACGATTTCGAGCGAGGAGAGGGTGTTTTGCCGCCCACGGTTGGCGCCCACGGTTTATGACCGGGCTGACAGGTAGGGCGGTTGTGTCACGTCTGAGGGAAGTTACACATCAGCCCCTATTTAAAATATTAGCCTACATCGATTTCGGATGAGGAGAGTTTGTTTTGCCGCCCACCATGGATGAATGGGGAAATGGAGGGAGAGACACATGTCTTTCGGACGAGCTTGAATCAAATTTGTTTTGCCGCCCACGTTTGGCGCCCACCGTGTCTGAATGGGCTCAGAGGCTGTCGTGTCACGTCTGATTGAAGTTACTAGTCTACCCCTATCGACAACAGTGTAAATCCGGTCGATAAGGATGTCAAGTGTCAGAGTTAGGCAGTAATTTCCATCTCGCAAACACTTGCTTCGGGTAGCCAACAAATGATAGTGGGTGTTTAGCCGCTTCATTCAAAACTTGGGAGAATTAGCATTCACGTTTGCCCTATGCCCTGGCAACTAAATCCAAATCCAATTTTTATTCGAATACGAATATCCACAGATAATTCTACGTTTTGTTATCTATTTCTTAAAAACCACAAAAAGATTTATTCCACCTTTATATATGATTATGATTTAGAAATGCCGTGATCTTTGAATTCAGTAGGTTGGACACACTTTGAGTCAAACAGTTATTTCATCCAATACAATATGCTCACATGAAAAACAGTTCACCTTATGTCAATCATACAAGTACTGAGGATTACCCCGCCTAAAAAATTCGGATCATTACAACACATGGACAACATAGGGGGTCTTACAACATAATCCATTCAAAGACATGACACAACATGCAAGTACAATAATCTAATGACAATTTCAACTTCTATCTAAAGAAGAACTGGGATTACCCTAGGCTTCAGATAGCAGAAGCAGCAGGACCTCCTCCGTCTTCAAATGAAACATTCTTACTTCCTCCAATTCTTGGGTTGCTTGCATAATGCATGCAGCTAATTGCATAATTTCCAGCTTCAAGATCGAGATTACCTCATTCATGGCAGCCACACCATCTCTTTCTTCCTCTAGTAGAGCCTCAAGAACTATAATATCTGTGCTCAGACTGCTCTCCGGCGGTGTTTCCTCTGAACTGCTACCATATGGTAACATGGATGGCGCACTGCTTCCACAAATAGATTCTGGGGTTGTACATTGTGTCCTAGTGTGAACGGCATCCTAAAAGGTTTCCGCTGGACATAAGTAAGAGATAGTTATCGCATGATCCAGGCAATAAGCTTACATGGTAAACGACATACGAATTATTGCTGAGCATGGCAAGCTATATTTAAATGGTTCGAAGCAGCATCAGCCGAAAAGAAATTAAAATGGTAAGATGAAACTAGGGATGCAAGTGGCAAATAAACGACATCCACCAGTCCCATCTAGTTAGTTTTTTCTAGCTCCCTGGTTCATTTTCCTCAAAAATAAAAACTCTTTTGAACTATCATAACACTAGTGGACTTTAATCAGGATTAAACGGGACCCAGTTGACATCCCTGGTTGAAAGGGAGTGTACCACCGCTATATTTAAGTTGCCAAGGCATCTAAGCAGTTGAAATAATATGAGAAAGCACTTAACAGTGTGGCCTCATATAAACTACGAAGACAGTCTCGTGATGAAGTTTAGAGGAAAAGTTAAGGACTCAAATGAACTAGGCATGCATTTCTTTACGACAGTACAACAGGCACTGCTGACATATTGGCCAACTCAGGTATAGCGTAACAAGTAACAAACAAGCATTCGAATCAAGCAATACAGCAAACCAGACAACGGAACTATTTGTTATTCTGTAGGATTACAGGTTGAGGGCACAAGCCAAGAAAGCAGCCCACACGCATTACATTTCACATGTACTAAACACACTGGCTTACCATATGTTGCTGTGAAGCCTCGCTGCTGTTGCAATGTTCTTTGAAGATATCGTCAGCATCCCATGGTTGCAAATCTACTTGTTGTAGTTTACTCTGCACCCTCTATTTAGGCAAAATTAATTTTAATCACATGCACTGGTTCGAATTGATCATCAATGGTTCATCTAAACTAATGAAAGAAGAGTGTGTGCATACACGACAATATATCTGCTTCCCTCTATTTTTATGCTTGTTCGAGGTGCCATCCCCAAAAGAACAAATATTTTGCTTGATGGGGTTGGCAGCTCCATAATTAATAGAAGCATCAAATTAGTCATGCAACTTGGGAAGATCAAGGACACACAAAAAAATAATGAACAGAGGCTCGGAGCAGTGATGTAATAGCTAGCACCAGAAAAATGTAGGGTAAAATGAACAAAAACCAGCGGAACCACATGCTAGTTTGCTGATGTGTAATTAAGCATAGAGAACATGAAGCAGTCTGATGGAACCAACAGGTGGCATCAGAACAACACCATTATCATAAATATAGCATGCAAGAAGTAAAACAGTAGGCAGTGATATCTAGGGAGTACAATAATACTTAGGACAAAACTAAACCATATTAATTATATGTGCACTGGTATGTAATTTAGCACATGTAACATGTTCACTGCGAGAAGTATGGCCCTATAGGTGCAAGCAGAATAACGCGTCTCATGAAAAAATGAATGATGCCCTGAAGAAATTCAAAGGTGCAGTGCTTATGCTAAGAAAGTGAACGTAGGCACCGGCCGTTGGATAATAGTACCTGATTCTCGGCGGCTTATGGGTATCGTTGGCATACTTGACAGCTAAGGATCGTCGATGGTGCTCATGTTGCGGTTGAGTTTGGGCCGGCTGTCGCCGTCGCTGAAGCGGCGCCGGTGCTACGGTTGCGGCGCCTGTCGACATACAAGAAAACTCATCTGTGGTAAGTGAATAGTTGCACGATAAAGAGAAAAACCGAAGGAGTACAAATCAAAATAACCTGATGAGGCTGCGGCGTCGGTAAAGCAAGGCCGGTGGAGTTGAATATGACGTCCGTGGAGCAGGTCCGGTGCAATGGATGAAGGCTTCGACGGGTGCGTTGTACAATGCTTTCGGTGAGGCGGATCTGTTGCGGCAGACAAGGGCTTGTATGAAGGGCCAGCGAAGGGACGGACGATGGAGTCAGTGAAGCGCCTACACTGTGGTGGATGAGGGCACTGGTTAAGAAGATCCAGTGCAGTGGACCATGATGGCGGTCAAGGAATCTGGAGCAGTGGACAAGCCAGTCGCTGAAGCGGCTCCGGTGAAGTGGTGAGTTGGCAGTTGGGGGTTCCAAGGTGTGGAAGGTAGATCTGTCGGGGTGTGAGGTCCACCGCTGCAGCGGAGGACTAGATTCGGCGGCTTGCCGGGGTTGGGGGGGGCGAGGAGGGGAAGGGGAGGGGCTCTGGGGAAGAATGTTGGGGGCAAAGAGGGGAAAACAATGGAGTTACCAAAGCAGCCCTTTTCCGTTCATGTGGCAGGGGTAAAAGAGGAATATCGCAGGGCTAAACTTTCGGGCGCGAGATATTTCGATGTGAGCGGGAAGTTTGAAAGCTTTTGGCGCCTAAAATTATATTCTGCTCTTGTACGGCTGTCTATGATTTCATGGCCAAGAATTTGTTTGTTTTGCACACAAAAAAAGTGCAAGTTCTGAAAATCAACGTCTCCAACTCGAAACTTAGATTGTCCATTCAATTCAAATATTGATCATTGAGCTACTACAAGAAAATACCATCATACGGTCCAATTCAAATGAAATTCCAAATGTATTTATCCTAAATATGGTTACAAAAGCAAAAATGTGTATGTGTATGCATAAAGTGGATGATTATAAAGTTTGAACATGCCCGTATGTGTATATCTCTAAGTTTGATATATGAATTTGAAATCACGAAATCCCAGCTTAAAAAATGTACCTCTGTTTAAATGAATTACAAAAGCTAATGATGGAGTCGAATTCCAAAATTCCAATCTTAGGTTTGTAATTCTGGTACATCAAGGTATATCACACATGTTCAAAAGTATCGTTATCTCATAGTCCAAACTGTGAAACAAATTGATCAACCATGAGTGCACACACTATTGACCATGTATATCTCAATTACGCTAGAGTCCCTCAAATATAGTCACCTCACTCTTTATCTGAAGCCAACCCCCCTCGTCGCCCACCCACCCCCTCGTCGCCCCCACACACAGAGAAGTCGTTCTCTCCCCAAACACCAACACATGAGCACATTAACACCCCTCTCTCTTCTAAAGTCCGGACCCCAATATAGGTCTCTATAACTTTGTCTCTTGGTCATGCACACATCTCTTCCCCCACTCTCTAGCTAGGTCTCCCGGCATCTCTCTTTCCCAAGCACACGCACTATGTAGAGTGTATCTTTCCCATATACACAAAATGTTGCCCCCAAACGTCTATCTCCCTAGTTATGTGGTTCTCGCACACTCACCTCACACACCACCCCCACTGCAAACAAGCACACTTTGTCTCCTTGTGCACCACTCTCCTCTTTCTATCTCTCCCACATGCGGACCCGTCCCAGCTCCTCCCTGTATACATATATGTCGTGACTCTTTCCATAGCTCCCAAATGTATCATCGTTCTCGATCTCGCACATTGTTCTCTACACCATCTATTCTAGATCTCTCATGTAGTCCCTATCACACAAACGATGACTCGCTTCCCTTGCGTCTCCGTACATAGGATAATTTCAAACAACATCAACATTGTCTCCCTATCTATACGCCATTTATGGACACAAACACCCCCTCTCTTCCCCTCTCTCTCTCCATCACTAGCTCTCTCTCTCTCTCTCACACACCCCTCTCCCACACACACTCGATGTCTCTTCCAAATAGTCTGCTCCCCCCGCCCGCACCCATGCTATCCCGCTACTACACATGTCACACCATTCCCCTTCCCTTATACTAGGTTTACATCATTTGTGGTCTCTCTACTCCACATACACACACTCCCTCTCACACACAAACGCGCGCACAAACACAGACAGACACGCACAGACACCCATTAATCTAGATCCTCATCTCTCTCCATGTCCGCATGTGTATCTCACACACTCACTCTCTAATTATGTATATGTGTCTCCATGTTACACAACACAAAGCCCCATGTACATGTCTCTCTCTATCCTCCACACACATAGACACAAATAATCTGTTATCATTGCCTTAGTCTCTAGACATATCACACATGCACACTGTCTCTCTCTCTCTCTCTCTCGCAAACACGCTCAACAAGGGTTTCCCCGTGAATAACTTACCGTATATTCATCAACAGTCGTGGCAGTACGGCGAACACGAGACATGAAAAAGAATAAATGTACACGTGCTTAGACCACCTAGTATGACTACTAGGACTAGAGCAAGCCAAAAAGTGCGCCGCTGTCACCCCCTCCTTATCGTCGACGGGAAAACCTTTGTTTTACATAGTCGAGAAGTCATTGTACTAAGGCCTCACATGCTGAGGTCTTGAATGGAATGTAGATGCTAGTTTATGGAAACAAGTATCGATAATACGTTTGTATCTCCATACTTATATTTCTTCTCTTATAAAAAACCGAGTTGGTGATGATGGTACGCGTGCCACCTTGCAATATATACTGTCCGATCTATATCTAACGGATGGAAATTAAACTAAAAGATACCCGCACCCCTCTCCACATTTGCAGACAAGGCCTTCCCTCGTTCATCCTTATCTCCAACAACCTCATTGTTGAGCAATTAAGAAAGGAAGCCTCTGGAACAAACTGGCCTGGTGGCCACTGCCGGCGTCGTCAATCCCCATGCCTCCGCTCAGTCTGACCACCAATCACCACCATGCCCCACTCCTCTTCACCTTATCTCCTATTTCTTGAGATATCATTAGTTTTTACACATGGGATTACACCCACATGGGTCAATCGCAACAAGTGTTTTATAAAAAAATGCATCTTGATGTTCCGTGCAATGCACGAATCTTGCTAGTACTCCTACAGAAGACTAAATGGTGATGATGGTGTGTCTGCCATCCGTCGTTTGTGACCATTAGATCTACATCTAACGACTATGAGGTAAGTTGTTGCCTTTTCTCACACACATCTCACTTGTCTACCAATTTGCAGAAAAACCCATAATTAGTATCTTAAAACCAACCACATCCCTCCCTGACCTCACCAAAACAGCCCAAGGAATATATTCTAATTGAAACATAATATATCTCTAGTGATATATGTATATCAAAATTAGAGTGTTTTGTATCAAGTTTGCGAATAAGTATTATTCTGATTATGATTCGTTGCAACACACATGAACATTGCTAGTATTTCCAACCATGCAATTTTTTCCTAGTGTTCCATAGTTTCGAGTTTTCCATCAAGACATTAGTCACTCATGGTTGATATTTACTTTCAATCATGTACACATATGCACTATGTAACTAGCCTTGCTTATTGGGTTCCAAAGCTTAACTTTCACTCCTACTTACAATATGTAGAGTATTTAACAAAAAACTACCACTTTCAACCAGCCCTAGGAAGAATCTATTGTACAAAAAATAGCAAAAACATAACCAAAATTTCTTAATCCACGCCAAAAACTACTACCTAGTACTCCCTCCGTCCCACAATGTAAGGCGTTTTTGCAAGCTAGTTTAGCTCGCAAAAACATCTTATATTATGGGACAGAGGGAGTACCGATTAGGTTAGTCTAAACCCATTTATGACAGGGTTGGCCCACACATCCGTGCTGACGAGTGTTAAGGCATATCTCTCTCGATGTAGTTTTGGTGATTGATGACAACATGTTTGCGGACTAATCGTGTGCTTTGAGCATTTCAGAGATTCATCCTTTGGCACGAGACGATCTCTTTCCCCTCGGAGTGTTATTCAAGACGGTGTAGCTCTTTCGTTTCTTGTTTGGTGGACTAGTTTCGTAGGAGTCACCGTACTATCAAGAGGGGGTCCACTTTGGTAAGGCTAGGGTGGAATCAACACGTACACATCCTTTCCTCACCCTCTGAGTCTTTCGCTTCTTTGGAGAGCTCATTCCCCTTCTAGATGTGCTGATTTGGGTCCAAGTGGTAGTACCGCGATACCCAACGGTAGTACCGCTTGTGGTTCTCTGCCGCAGTACCGCTGCGGTACCGGGCCCCTACCGCGTCGATTCAAGGGGGTTGCATCTCGTGTCGGGTTGAGCGGCACTTTGCAGCGGTAGTAGAAGCGGTAGTACCGCTCGGGAGCGGCAGTACCGCCCTACCACCGCGACAGTACCGCGCTGGGCACGGTTCCTGCTCTCTCTTCAAGCCCTCCCAGGCTGGGCGGTAGTACCGCAAGGGGGAGCGGTAGTACCGCTGGGTCCAGCGGTAGTACCGCCCTCTGCGGGGCTGTTTGGGGGGTAACGGTTGGATGGGTTCTCCTTGTATAAAAGGGGGGTCCTCTTCTTCCTCGTTGACTCACCTCTTCCCCAAAAGCTCCATTAATGCTCCAAGCTCTATTTTCGCCCGATCTCTCTCCCTAGCCAATCAAACTTGTTGATTTGCTCGGGATTGGTTGAGAAGGCCCCGATCTACACTTCCACCAAGAGAAATTTGATTCCCCCACTAATCCCTAGCGGATCTTGTTACTCTTGGGTGTTTGAGCACCCTAGACGGTTGAGGTCACCACGGAGCCATAGTCCATTGTGGTGAAGCTTCGTGGTGTTGTTGGGAGCCTCTAATTAAGTTGTGGAGATTGCCCCAACCTTGTTTGTAAAGGTCCGGTCGCTGCCTCCAAGGGCACCAATAGTGGAATCACGGCATCTCGCATTGTGTGAGGGTGTGAGGAGAATACGGTGGCCCTAGTGGCTTCTTGGGGAGCATTGTGCCTCCACACCGCTCCAACGGAGACGTACTTCCCCTCAAAAGGAAGGAACTTCGGTAACACATCCTCGTCTTCACCGGCTCCACTCTTGGTTATCTCGTACCTTTACTTATGCAAGCTTATTAGTGTTACTTCCCTTGCTTGCTTGTATGCTTGTTGTTGTTGCATCATATAGGTTGCTCACCTAGTTGCACATCTAGACAACCTACTTTGATGCAAAGTTTAATTTGGTAAAGAAAAGCTAAAAATTATTAGTTGCCTATTCACCCCCTCTAGTCAACCATATCGATCCTTTCAATTGGTATCAGAGCCTCGTCTCTTTATTAAGGACTTTGCCGTCCGAAGAGTATGGTTGACACCGTAGACAGTGTGGAGGAGTACTCCGGTGTGAATCCGATCTCGTCTACGGGCGATGGGGGAACCTCGGTTTTTCGTGAGGAATTCAATGTAGCCTTGGAGACATTGAAAACCTCCATGACGACCGAGGTTAAAAGCATGTTTACTAAATTCATTGAAGGGCTTAAACTATCCACCGCACCATTGAAAGTGGGTGATCCAACTGACAAGGTGACGGATGCTAACTCCGACAAGGGGGAAGCTAGTAGTGAAAAGGCTCCTTCTTCTAGTGGTAAAAATGGCACCGGCATCTTTGCCCATGTGGAACCACCACTTGTTTATGGTGGACCGATTCCTTCCACTCATTTGAATCATGCCGGTCCTCCCCCTAAGATTGTGAAAAATGAGGACTTTGATTCTTGGGTTTATCGCTTTAAGTGCCATTTAAATCACGTGAATACTAATCTTTGGAGAATCATTGAAGAAGGTTTCTATCCGCATGACCCAAGCAACTTCACCCGTCAAGAAGCCGCGGATAATCAATTCAATAAGAATGCTCTCTTCATCATCCAAGATGCAATTCCACCCGAAGATCTACCTCATCTTCGGCCCTTCGCCTTAGGCAAAGATGCATGGCTTTGTGTTGTCTCTCTCTACCGGGGAAGCGCAAGCATTCAACGCTCCAACTATGAAGTAGTGCAAGATGAAGCCGATGAGTTTGCAATGAAAGAAGATGAAGAACCTCATGAGCTTTATCGGAGAGTAACTAAACTCGTGATCTCACTCCGAGATCATGGGAGCAAGGACACGTATGACAATTGGATCAAGCACAAATTCCTCAAGGCAATGATGCCGTACCACAAGGCCATGTCCTCTGTCATTCGTCAAAGGCCGGACTTCCACACTTTGTCCTCAAGTGAAGTGTTGGATGAGTTTGTGGCTATGAACATCTTGGACAAGACCGCCGACAATGCGGTGCTTCGCTCTCAAAGGGCAAAGAAGCCCAACCTTGCATTGAAGGCCAAGGTTTGTGTTGAAGAAGAAGAAGAAGAGAAAAGCAACCCCGAAAATACAAAGTATGCCTATCATGAACACATGGCACTTGCTTCAAGGAAATTTTGGAGCAAGAAAAACTCAAGGCTAAACTTCAACAAGAACAACTCAAGTGGCACGAAGAGCAAGCAACGTGTGAGGACTTGCTATAATTGTGGCAATGTGAAACATTTTGTTGTGGAGTGCCCGTATGAGAAGAGGGAAGACAATGGTGGCAAGCTCATCCGAAAGGACAAAGCCAAGTCTTTCCCAAACAAGAGCAACTTCACCAAGAAGACCCCTCACAAGGCATTGGTGGTTCAAGAAGAGTACCATGAGGATGATGATGATGATGATGATGATGATGATGATGATGATGATGGTGAGTCGGTTGCCATGGCCTCCATTGCCATTGCAAAAACTCCATGGGTGTCTCTCTTCGACTCACCCAATGAGAACTTCACCGCCAAGTGCCTCATGGCTAAAGCCACCAACAAGGTAACCCCCGACATCAAAACTACCATCATTAATAATCCTTCCTTGACGGATTACATTGATGAATATGAGGTATCTAATGTGGAGGAAGATGAGTTTGAGTCCTTTATGGGTAAACTCAAGGGTAAATCCATGAAGCATTTCGTTGCTCTTTTGGAACAACTTGGTGAAGCCAATGACATGATCGAGGCTCACGAAGATACTATCTCCAAGATGGAGGGGCATAGTCGTGACTATGCTGATGAGATTTAGGATCTTTCCAATGCTCTTGAGGAAGAGCGTGGTCTTTGTTTGGCTCTTGAGGAGTCACACAACGTTGATCACGCTAAGTTAAAGAAAGATCTTGATCATGCTCTCGTTGTTTCTTGTGTGCTAAACTCCAAGAAGGCCAAGCTTGGGGTTGATCTTGCTAGACTCAAAGAGGAGTTTGGTCTACTTGACAAGGCTCACCAGGTCTTGAAGGGTGCTCATGCTAGCCTCAAAGAGTCTCATGATCAACTTCAAGTAAATCTAACAAAGAGAAAGCCACTTTTCCTCATATGATGTTAATTGATAATGCAAATGCTACTAACCCATGTTGTGAGCATGTGCATCTTGTTGAGGAGAACTCTAAGTTAAAGGTGCAACTTGAGAAATGTCTTGTGTCTTGCATACAAGCCGAGAAGAACCTCAATGACCTTTTGATCAACCAAAAGGGAGTTGTGGCCAAGGAAGGGATTGTGGACGTGCCCAAGTCCAAGAACAAGAAGAAGAATGACAAGGCCAAGCGACCTCCTCCTCTCAAGCAAACCTTTGTGAAGGAGGGAGAGGGTGCTACTAAGGAGAAGGAGAAGAACACCGTGAGGGGTAGTGATGCCAAGAAGGGCAACGCTTCCCTTCCCAACAAAGCCGGTGACTTTAACCCTTCTTATGTGTTGTGCCATGCTAGTGATGGGCATGTTTATGCCAAATTTGTTGGTTCTCCTTATGAGTACATTGAATGGTCTATTTGGGTTCCTAAGACCCTTGTTACTAACATCAAAGGACCCATTACAAAATGGGTACCTAAAACCAAGCATTGATCTCTTATAGGTGTTTGCTTCCGGTGGGGGATCATGGTTGCTCGATAGTGGAGCTACTAATCATCTGACCGGAAGCAGACTTGGTGGTGGACATGCAAAAGATTCCATCCATGCCCACCAACGTCGAGTGGGGTGACGCCTCTTCCTCTAAGGTATTGGGACTCGGCAAAGTTGTCATTTCTCATGATCTTACGATCGAGAAGGTCATGCTTGTTGAGTCCCTTGCATACAATTTACTTTCCGTTCGTCAACTAGCACTCATGGGCTTTGCCACTTTCTTTGATATTGATACTGTGGCCCTCTTGTGGAGCAAGACTCTTAAAGTAGCATTTGTTGGGCATGTCGAGAACGGTCTCTATGTGATTAACTTTTCGGAGCGACCCACTAAGACCGCGACATGCCTAATGGCTAAAGTTGACGTGGGATGGCTTTGGCATCGCCGTCTAGCCCACGTAAATATGAGATCTTTGCAAAGTCTTCTCAAGGGGGACCATGTCCGTGGACTAACAAATGTTAGTTTTGCTAAAGATCGTGCTTGCAGTTCTTGCATCGAAGGAAAGCTACATGAGAAGGCTCACCCTCCCACGACTATCATCTACTCGAAGAGGCCTTTGGAGCTCCTTCATTTGGATCTCTTTGGGCCTCCATCCTTTGATAGTCTTGGGGTAGAAAGTATTGCTTGGTGATTGTGGATGACTATTCAAGATACACTTGGGTATATTTCTTCAAGAGGAAGAGCGAGACCCAACAAACCGTCATCGACTTTGCAAATGAAGCTCAACGACAACACAATGCAAAGATCTTGACTATAAGAAGTGACAACGGCTCCGAGTTCAAGAACTACACCTTGGATGAGTTTTTGAGTGATGAGGGAATCAAGCATCAATATTCCGCACCTTATACCCCTCAACAAAATGGTTTAGTAGAGAGGAAGAACCGGACGTTGATGGATGCGGCAAGGACCATGATGGCGGAGTTCAAGTCTCCCTACAACTTTTGGGACGAAGCCATAAACACCGCGTGTCATGCGTCTAATCGGCTCTACCTCCGCAAAGGCTTGAACAAGACTCCATATGAGATACTCACCGGTAACAAGCCCAACCTCAAGTACTTCCGGGTGTTCGGGTGTAAGTGTTTCATTCTCAAGAAAGGTGCCCGTTTGTTTAAATTTGAGGCTAGAGCTTATGAGGGCATATTTGTTGGCTATGCTACAAACTCTCATGCTTACCGTGTTCTCAATAAGTCCACGGGACTTATTGAGTAAACGTGTAACGTGGAGTTTGATGAGAATAACGGCTCCCAAGTGGAGCAAAGTGGTACTTGTGATGTACGTAATGAAATTCCTCCCCAAGCCATAAGAAGAATGGGTATTGGTCATATCCTACCCATTGAGGAACCCCTTGTGGCCGAAGGAGAAGGACAATGTTCCACTCAAGTGGAACCTTCACCATCCCAAGACCCACACGCTTCCGAAGAACAAAGTGAAGGCCCTCAACCTCAAGAACAAGACTAAGGGCAAGGTCAATCTCAAGATGGTGTTGTAACATCAAGTGATGCCCAAGGTCAAGTTCACTCCTTCGAGCAAGTTCAAGATCAAGAGCTTCCTCGAGATCAAGAACAAGCTCAAGACGACGCTCAAGATGATCAAGTGACCACTCCTCATCTCACCCCGAGGAGGAATTGGAGCGTAGTGCTGCCAAGATTGCTTCCAAGCTCTCCACCAAGGATCATCTCATGACAAAATGTGCTTGGAAGCTTAATAAAGGGGGTAAGCACTCGTAGACAGTTAGCAAACTATTGTGAACATCACGCGTTTGTCTCGTGTGTTGAACCCCAAAAGGTCTATGAGGCGCTCGAAGATCTGGATTGGCTCAATGCCATGCATGAAGAACTCAACAACTTTGAGCGCAAAAAAGTGTGGAGATTGGTGCCAAGGCCAACGGGGAACCACAATGTCATTGGAACCAAGTGGATATTCAAGAACAAGCAAGATGCTCATGGTATTATCATTCGCAACAAGGCTCGTTTGGTAGCACAAGGCTACTCCCAAGTCGAGGGTATCGACTACGGTGAAACCTTTTCTCCCGTTGCTCGTCATGAATCCATTCGCATGTTGATTGCATATGCGTCTCATCATAACTTTAAGTTACAACAAATGGATGTGAAGAGTGCTTTTCTTAACGGTCCTATTAATGAATTGGTATATGTCAAGCAACCCCTCGGGTTCAAGGATCCCTACTTTCCCGATCATGTGTATCAACTCGATAAGGCACTCTATGGCCTTAAACAAGCCCCACGTGTGTGGTATGACCACCTTACCGAGTTGTTACAAGACCGTGGTTTTGAAGTTGGGCTAATCGACCCCACTATTTTTACTAAGAAGGTCAAAGGGGAGTTGTTTGTGTGCCAATTATTAGTTGATGGTATTATCTTTGGTTCCCCTAAGAAAGCTTTCAATGAGGAATTTTCCACTCTCATGACCTCAAAGTTCGAGATGTCTTCCATGGGAGAGTTGAAGTTCTTTCTCGGGTTCGAAGTGAAGAAAAGGAGAGAAGGAACCTTCATCAACTAAGCCAAATACACTCAAAACATGCTAAAGAGATTCAAGCTAAGTGATGTCAAGTCGGCTTCCACTCCCATGCCCACCAAGTGCCAACTTGACATTGATCCCAATGGTAAAGCGGTCAATCAAAAGGTATATCGCTCCATGACTGGCTCCTTGCTTTACCTTTGTGCATCTAGACCGGATATCATGTTGAGTGTGGGTATTTGTGCACGGTTTCAAGCCACACCTAAGGAAAGTCACTTTGTGGCGGTCAAGCGAATCTTTCGATATTTGGCTCATACCCCAAACTTTGGCTTATGGTACCCAAGAGGAGCAAACTTCAAGCTTGTAGGTCATTTGGACTCGGATTGGGCGGGAGACAAAGTGGATAGGAAGTCCACTTCCGGAGGGTGCCAATTTCTTGGTTGCTCTTTGGTGAGTTGGTCTTCCAAGAAGCAAAGCTGCGTGTCTCTCTCGTCCACGGAAGCGGAGTATGTGGCTGCCGGTAGTTGTTGTGCACAACTTTTATGGATGAGGCAAACTTTAAAGGATTACGGTGTCTCTTGTGACAAAGTGCCTCTTTGGTGTGACAATCAAAGTGCAATCAAGATTTCTCTCAACCCGGTGCAACACTTCAAGACGAAGCATATTGAGATCCGATATCACTTCATCGGGGATCATATTAGGCGAGGGGAGATCGAGCTCAACTATGTCAACACTCATGACAACCTTGCAGATATTTTCACGAAGCTGGATGAAACAAGATTTCGCGAGTTAAGGCATGAGCTAAATATCATTGATTTGAGCAATGTGACTTGAACCCTTTCACACCCCACCACACTCAACTTGTTATCTAGTTTAGGTGTAGGCATGGACATAGGGGGAGTGTTGTTCTCTCAATGAACTCCCCCCCCCATAATGCATAAACTAATCAAACTCTTTCACATTAGCCATTTTTGATGGTATTTGTTCTTCAAAGATGAGTGTTTGTCATGGGCCGACGGTTAAAATCTTCGCGGCGCCATACCTCTGAACTCAAACATAGGTGGCCACGGCCACCGCCCTCTCTTGGAGAGGTGTGTGTTTTTCGTTCTTTTTGTCGGTTTTGGGTGTGTGTTTGTTCTTTCTTTCATCTCGGTTTCTTTCTCCTGAGCTAAGCCTTTTGGCCAGTCCTTTTTGCGGCAGAGCGGTACTACCGCGGCGTGCACGGTACTACTGCTGACAAGCGTCAAGCGGTACTACCGCCCACCCCTGCGGTACTACCGCTGCGGGGCGGGCAGTGGGGGTTATGTCAGGGCAGGGGGAGTTGTTTTCTCCCCCATACCCATTCGCCCCCACTCGCTCGTCTTCTTCGTCACTCCAGCGATGCCTCACCGCAGGAGGGCCTCGGCCGGCCGCCATTTTCGTGCCGTCCCTCTCCATTTCCTCCAGTGGAGTCGATCCCCACCACGTCCTCTAGCCATGGATGCCGGTATTGCCCCCGATCTCGTTCTCTCTTTGCCTAGATCTTGCATCTAGTTTTTAGTGGTAATAGGCATCATTTTACTCGTCTTTTGGCTAAGTCGAGGCTTGAGTAGGATGGAGATGGCTTCTAGGCCCTTTGGATTGAAGTTTGGTAGGCTTATTTTTGAATTTGGCATCTCCGGTAGTGCCGGATCTGTCCACGGCAGTAGGGAACCGCCGTTCCTCGTCTTGAGCGGTACTACCGCCCTCCTTGAGCGGTACTACCGCGCAAGCGGTATTACCGCGGTTGGGTCACGGTACTACCGCTGGATGCCCAGTTCCATCATTTCCCGCCACATTTTGATCCATGTTGCTTTGTTTGGTGGCTTATGCTCTTTCTTTCGTGTTGTTTATTCTGCTCGTGTGTTTGGTTCCAGGTGATGATCATCCTGAGCAGCAGGTCCGCCGTGTCAACCCCGGTCGTGCAACGTCAAAGCGCTACCGCACATCTGAGTCAGCAGGTTGTTCCTCTAGTGCTCCACCGCTGCCAGTGGGTGATTCCTCAAGTGCTCCACCACCACCTCAGCTCACGAAGAGATCGGCAAGCAAGCCAAAGGGAAAGACTGTGTCTGAGATGACTGCCAAGGAATTTTGGGCAAAGCGTCGCCGCAACCCCTATGAGGAAGACCAAGATCCCACTTTGGTCAATCGCCCATTCTGGAACCGCTTTCAGTTCGCCATCTTCTTCGATGTGATCAAGGCTAAGAAGAATCACTATGTTGATGTTCGTTCCATCGACACTGATCCTATGGAAAAGGACCCTGAGTACTTTGGTGAAGCCCTTCAGATGTGTACTCAGTTGAACATTCTCAGAATCATGCAGTTCAACAAGGACTTTGATGCAGATTTGATATGTCAATTCTATGCCACTGTCCATCTTGGAACTGATGAAGAAAGGACTCTGACTTGGATGACAATTAGCAAGTTGCTCACTGTCAAGTGGAAGGCCTTCATGGAGTTACTTGGGGTGGAAGATCTCGGGCTTGAGAATCCAGTCGGCTTCCGCCCTCACCGCAATGTCACCTCCACTCACAAGCAAGCCCTCTGGCCCTACTGTTCTAAGAAGGTTAACCCCAAGACAAAGAAGGTAACCTATGAGTTGTCTACCTATCCGGACATCCTTCACCTCGTCTTCCGAGAGACTCTTTTCCCTCGCATTGGGAATCTGGATATGGTCCACTCCCATCTCGTGGACATGCTTCTCTTCTGCCAGCATGAGAAGGAAGCAAACACTGGAGAGTCCCTGGACATTTCTCATGTTATGTGGCCTGAACTTCTTTCTTCCATTTCTGAGCGCAAGTGCCTGATCTATGGTCCTTTCATCATGCTGCTCATTGAGAAGGCCTGGGCACATCACTATCCCAGGGCGGTGTTGGAAACTTGAGAGTTGATTTCTTATGATATCAGGCGTCTGAGGAAGAAGGACAACTGGGGCACCCAGGCCCCTCGTTCTGGTGATCCACCTTCTGAGGCTGACATGGAGACTGAGGACGAGGCTGAGGCCAACATGGATGAGGACTATGAGCCCTCCGGTGTGGAGCCCTCATGATCTAAGAGGATTAAGCGCAAGATGAAGAAACTTTTCTGCATGGAGTCTCATGGACAGTACATGTCTCATGTCTCTGAGAAGAAGGCCCGCAGACGTCACAAGGAGCTCATGCACCAGTTGGGTGCCACTGTTAACAGTGGATCTGAGGAGAGGATCACTGATGAGGAGGAGTGGGTTCAGCAGCATTGCCCGTGGACCGATTCAGATGCCGAGCAGTTTCCGACCAATGACAGCGGTGCAGACGATCCCGCTGGGATGTGATGTTCGAGTTCCTCAGCTTGCTATCACCTGGAGCTGTAGCAACACTCTTTGCCCTTTTGCTATCTCGATGCCAAAGGGGGAGAGAGTTTAGGGATTTGTGTTGTTGCTGTTGCCATGTTACGAGTGTATCATTGTGGTTTGTGGTGTCGTTATGTTTTCTCGCCGTTTGCTTTGTTTGGTTTTGTACCAGTGAGACCTAAGTTCCAGACATATGGTGTGAGACATATTCTACCTTATCTTTATCTTATCATTATCTATGTCTATCTAGTACTTTGGTATCTTATGAGTTGCATGCTTATCCTGTTATATACCCTGCTCTCATGTATCCATTGCTTAGATGGTTGGACTATAAAATATAGGGGGAGTGTTGATCCTAATGTGTGTGTCTTGCATTCCAAAGGCACTACTAACTAGGTGCACACATTCAGGGGGAGCCCGTCTATATTTAGTAATTCTAAGTATCTTTACTTTCATGTCTTATCCCTGTGCAAATCCCTGGTTGTCATCAATCCACCAAAAAGGGGGAGATTGTTAAGGCATATCTCTCTCGATGTAGTTTTGGTGATTGATGACAACATGTTTGCGGACTAATCGTGTGATTTGAGCATTTCAGAGATTCATCCTTTGGCATGAGACGATCTCTTTCCCCTCGGAGTATTATTCAAGACGGTGTAGCTCTTTCGTTTCTTGTTTGGTGGACTAGTTTCATAGGAGTCACCGTACTATCAAGAGGGGGTCCGCTTTGGTAAGGCTAGGGTGGAATCAACACGTACACATCCTTTCCTCACCCTTTGAGTCTTTCCACTTCTTTGGAGAGCTCATTCCCCTTCCAGATGTGCTGATTTGGGTCCAAGCGGTAGTACCACGGTACCCAGCGGTAGTGCCGCATGTGGTTCTCTGCCGTAGTACCGCTGCGGTACCGGGCCCCTACCGCGTCGATTCAAGGGGGTTGCATCTCGTGTCGGGTTGAGCGGCACTTTGCAGCGGTAGTAGAAGCGGTAGTACCGCTTGTGGTTCTCTACCGCAGTACAGCTGCGGTACCGGGCCCCTACCGTGTCGATTCAAGGGGGTTGCATCTCATGTCGGGTTGAGAGACACTTTGCAACGGTAGTAGAAGTGGTAGTACTGCCCTACCACTGCGGCAGTACCGCGCTGGGCATGGTTCCTGCTCTCTCTTCAAGCCCTCCCAAGCTGGGCGATAGTACCGCAAGGGGGAGCGGTAGTACCGCTGGGTCCAGCGGTAGTACCGCTGCCCCCTGCGGTACTACCGCCCTCTGCAGGGCTTTTTTGGGGGTAATGGTTGGATGGGTTCTCCTTGTATAAAAGGGGGTCCTCTTCTTGCTCGTTGACTCACCTCTTCCCCCAAAAGCTCCATTAGTGCTCCAAGCTCCATTTTCACCCGATCTCTCTCCCTAGCCAATCAAACTTGTTGATTTGCTCGGGATTGGTTGAGAAGGCCCCGATCTACACTTCCAGCAAGAGAAATTTGATTCCCCCACTAATCCCCAGTGGATCTTGTTACTCTTGGGTGTTTGAGCACCCTAGACGGTTGAGGTCACCACAGAGCCATAGTCCATTGTGGTGAAGCTTCATGGTGTTGTTGGGAGCCTCCGATTAAGTTGTGGAGATTGCCCCAATCTTGTTTGTAAAGGTCCGGTCGCCGCCTCCAAGGGCACCAATAGTGGAATCACGGCATCTCGCATTGTGTGAGGGCATGAGGAGAATACGGTGGCCCTAGTGGCTTCTTGGGGAGCATTGTGCCTCCACACCGCTCCAACGGAGACGTACTTCCCCTCAAAAGGAAGGAACTTTGGTAACACATCCTCGTCTTCACCGGCTCCACTCTTCGTTATCTCGTACCTTTACTTGTGCAAGCTTATTAGTGTTACTTCCCTTGCTTGCTTGTATGCTTGTTGTTGTTGCATCATATAGGTTGCTCACCTAGTTGCACATCTAGACAACCTACTTTGATGCAAATTTTAATTTGGTAAAGAAAAGCTAAAAATTGTTTGTTGCCTATTCACCCCCCCTCAAGTCAACCATATCGATCCTTTCAACGAGGAAGCTTAAACCAACACATTTTGTTTGACTATTGACACGAGGGACCCACATCTGACGTTCTATCCTGTTATTCCCCCTCAAATCATTATTTTTCCTGAACATTACTTCAAACAGTACTGATGCTTGTTCGACGGTGGTGCCGGTGATGAGCGAGCTGGCCGCCGCTCCGCCGGACGGCGCGCTGGCTTCCGCACGGGTTGGCGGGCTAGCCCGAGCGTGACTCACGAGCGAGCAAGCCACCGCGCTGGCCTTCGCTCAAGCCAGATGGCTGGCCTTAGCACGGCACACGCGAGCAAGCCGCTGCGCCGCCGTGCCAATCTAGCTAGCAAACCTTACAGACAAGCAGCTGGACGGAGCTATCTTGGCTAGCTAGCGGCCACGAGCGCCGGACGGAGCTGTCATCCGGGCTGCCGCAAGATGGGCTCCGCACTGCTGGCGGTTTTGACCTTGCCTTCTGCCAGCGGCGGTAGCTGCGTCCCATGGCCGAGGATGACTAGGTGGACAGGCCGGAGATAGGAGGTCACTCGGGGATTTTTGTGCAGACTGACATGTAGGTCCCACAAGTCATAACGCCCGGTCCAATAGAAGGCGTTGACTTAATGGGCGACATGGGCCCTGTTTGGATACTCTAAGTCAAAGGTTAGAGTTAGATTCTAACCCTGAACTAACTCTAACCAAAGTGGTGTTTGGATGGCAGGGTTAGATTGACAACAAATGTATCCAAACAGGGCCATGGGTTGAAACGTGCCTATAACGACACTTTGTAGAGTAGTCGTTTCTTGGTAGGGATGGCTGGTAAGAGCATGTACAATGGTTGATAAGGTAGTATTATCTTAAGTCTGCCACATATGCAAGTGGTAGTAGTTTCTTAGCATTATTAGGCCTCATTCGGTTTGAAGGATTTTTGTAGGAAAAACATAGAAACAAGGATTCCGGAGGAAATTTTCCTATATATGCATTCAGTTTGTAGGAAATGCGTACAGGAATTCCATAGGAATACTACTCAGTTCCTTTGTTTTTGGAGGAAACTACACATCCACTCAAATCTCATTTTACGCGTAGGAACGAGGCAAGTCAAATCCTTAGGATGGCACTTGCCATCCTATCAAATTCCTATACTACTCCTAATTCCTATGTTTTGATTTCCTCCAAACCGAATGAGCCCTCAGGGGTTTCTTGTAAGGAACAATGTACTACTAGCGACAAAAGGCGATTCTAGGGCCCTATTTGGATACTCTAACTCAGTTAGAGGTTAGTGTTAGATTCTAATCCTGAACTAACCCTAAACTAACTCTAACCAAAGAGCTATTTGGATGGTAGGGTTAGATTGACAATAAATATTCTTTCTCAGTCATTTGACTACTTTGGACCCTATTTGGATGGGAGGGGTAACTTTTTTTTACTATTTTTTAGTGGGCCTAGGAGAACTAACCCAAATAAGCTCCTCTAGTATGGGCTAGTTTTTTGGGGTGGGTTAGATCTAACTAACCCAAACTAACCCATCATGTTTGGATACTTTTGGGTTATTTGAGCCCCAACTAACTAAAACTAACTCTAACTTAGGGATCCAAACAGGGCCTAGGTTGCGTTGTACTCCAACGAGTACTACTAGTGGTCGCGGGAGTGTATACCTCATTTTGTGGGTTCGATCCCGGCCGAACGCACGGTGACCTTTTTTTGAAATAGTAACTTCGCCGCGAGCCAATATTTTACACGGGTAGTTTGAGTTTTGAAGTCAAACGGACGTGCGGCACCACAATCTGGGTGCACTGGATAGCCTAGCCACGTGAACGGGTTTTCCTTCCCAACATCTCGTGGCTCGTGTGCTCGCCCTAGCCGCACCCCGCTTGCAGCTTCCTCATCAGCTAGTAGCATATTTAAACTAGCGCCTCCCAATTAAGCCCGAGGAGCGGAAAAGCCTGGCATTGGGAACTGTGCAATATGGCTCTATACGTAAAGTGCTCTACTACTACTTTTTAGCTTGTGGCGTTGAACGCATGGACTTCACTCCATTATCGGCTCTACTAGAAATTCCTCTTGACGTGTTCTTTTGAAACGGAGGCAAAAGCTTTTCTTCATCTCATTCATAAAGAAGGAACTACTAACAAAGTTCGACGAGATCCATTACACCTCCACAAATGGAAGCGAAAAGCCTAGTCTCGTTGTATCAAATAACTCAAATGTTCTGCCCCCGCAGTAACCGTCGCTGATAAACAGGCTGCTAGTGTGTGCGTGAGAGGAGCAGCTGAGTAGGCCAGCTACGTGAGAGGAGCGGCTGAATAAAGCACCGAGAGTACCCACTAGGCCACTACGCAGGTGTACTTTCCCTGCATTGATAGTACAACGATGGTTCTAGAGAACAGTAGTACCCTCCACTTCCAACTGTAGCTCCTTGGCCCTGAGATTCAAGAGTTAAAAACTGGTGCACTATACTAGAAGTACAGTACATCACACTACTAGTTGAGAAAGTAGTACTAGTACTGCTACTGTCCGAGTACGTACTCCTCTGTCACATAATGTAAGACATTTTTTGACACTAGTTGGCATGTACAAAAAATAGCAAAAACATACCCAAAATTTCTTAATCCACGCCAAAAACTACTAGCCAGTGCCAAAAATTTCTTACTAGTGCTATTATTTACAGTATAATGCAATCCCATAACGTCCCATAATGCTAGTACTAGTAGTAAATAATAGCCTCACCCCTTCACTAAGGAACGATCTATAGGGAAGGGACGAGGCCCTGCGGTTACTACGCTCTTATCTCCTCCTCGCCAGTTCCCCTCCCCCCGAAGAGAAGGTAGTTCATTGTTGCTCCCATGGATTCGCCAGGCGGTTCTCCACCCCGTCGGGGCTGGGAGATCTTGGACGACGATCCTCTAGGAGAAATCGCACGCTGCTCCGACGTCCTCACTGCCGCAAGACTCGGTGCTTCCTGCACCAACTTTTTCAACACGGTGCTTAAAAAGGCTTGGGAAAAGGCCATGCTTGTTGTTCTTCCATGCGTCCTCGAGGAGAAGGTTCTTCTATGGGACAATCCTTCGAATAGTCCACCGCTCCCTGGCCATGGTTGCACGTTGACTCTGCTAGAGTTGCCGACGTTGAGAGGTAGTCGGATTTTGTCCGATGAGCAGGTTAGTAATGGAGTTTGATCATGTAGTACTTAGTTATTCCATTTCCATCCCGTAATTTCTCCGCTGCCCACCATCTTATATATAGGTCTGGATTGGTGCCAATGAAGATTGACTTGCATACCTCCGGCCGGATACCACCATCATTTTGCACAACATCCACAACAGTGCGGCCGTTCCGGTAGACCCCTTCTCCACCATTGGGATCGGCCTTCCGGACTGGCTGGGCTTGAATACTTATGATGATGCCTACATGAGATTGAAGAATATGGCAATTGCGGACCCGCCGAAAAAGTGACGCAGCTACGACGATTACTATCTCATCGCGGTGTTTGACATAAGGATTGCCATCAATGCAAGAGGCAGTAACGACAGAGGCTGGCGCATGTTGGCGGCGGCAGATTTGTACCCCTACACGTTCGAAGACGCCGTGCGCCATCTAGGCCGCATCTTCGCGGTGACAAGCCATGGGACTTGTTTCATCTGGTTGCCATCCTACGGTATAGGAGATAACAAATGGAATGCCCAAACCATCATTTGCATCCCTAACAGCACTCCATTATTTTGCAAGGACCAGTCATCCCGCGATCAAAATAAGATCACCGATCCTGGATGTGCATTTGCATCTGCGATTCGGTCGAACCTGGAACCTTGTAGCTGACTTTGGCATATTGGGATCAACTATCTTAGCAGTCACTACCCATGGTACCACTGATGTGCAACATGGTCACACAATCTACCACGATCGAACCGTCACCATCTACCCAGGTATTCCATTTTTAACCCTCTTGCCTTCTCTTTCATTGTTGTACTAGTACTCTACTTACGTACTAGTAGGAGTACTTTTTACCTTGGAGGACGCATATAGCTAGCTAGGCCCTTGAAGACTTGAACCCACCAGCTGCCACCATTTTTGTTTTTCCATGTCTTACTATCTCATCCATGTAGCCAAGAGTGGCTATATATAATAAGCCGGTTATTTTACTTCATCTATACTGGAGTAGTACTATTTGTTGCACAGTATTACTGACCACCATATTTGAGCACAACATTATTATGCATGGATATTGACTATGTACATGACCATGTGTCCAGATCTGAGATGCCGCGTGTACCAGATGAACAACGCCGAGTTCGACCCCCGTGATGCTACGTGGGTGCCGAGGAACACTCTTGGAGAGTACTCACTTTTCATTGGGGACAGCTACCCCATTGTGAAGCGGATGCCAGCTTCCGTGCACGACACAGAAGGTCTACTGTTCATGAAGCATGGTTGTGTCTTCAGTGCGCACCGCCGGATGAACGACATGCTGGGACACGCTATCCCTGATTTATGCCGCTTCAGCTTGGATGAGTCTCCATCGTGTGGAACCGGACTAGAAAGCTGCGACAATGATTCCCGTTGCCCACCGCTATGGATCATGCCATCCTTGAAGAACACCTGGTACTGGAACCTGGAGGAGGACATGTAGCCCATCTATAACGTGTAAGTGGAGTACGGTAAATTGTGAACGGTAGCGCTGTGAATATATATAGACTAGTCGTGCACAAATTTATCACATGAATTGGAGATGAACTTGTGTGGCATACTGGCATTTGTCTTTTAGAATTTATTACTAGTAAATGTGTTATGTGTACGTGCAACTTGTGTGGTTGTTGCACGGGCTCCAACACGCTCTTTGAGAAAAAAAGGTGGCACAACTTTGGATATACGTGATGTGGCGGCATCATACAGTAGCATTGTTTGCTATAGTTGTAGTACACTCCTAATAGGACGACAACTCCTATAGAACCTTGCGCTTGGCTCTTTGCCTCTTCGGGAGGTTCAACAGTTCGTACTCGTGTGAACCTTGCACTTGGCTCTTCGCCTCTTCGGAAGGTACAACAATGATGATACTACAGTACAATATGCTTCTGGCAATATGACACCGATTGAACTGCTGCACATCCACCGCGAGGGCGAGGGCGAGGGAGAGAGAGAGGGAGAGGGAGAGGGAGAGGGTGCTGTGCTACCTCTTGAGCACTGCGTTGGTTTTCCCTTGAAGAGGAAAGGGTGATGCAGTAGAGCAGCGTAAGTATTTCCCTCAGTTTTTGAGAACCAAGGTATCAATCCAGTAGGAGGCCACGCACGAGTCCCTCGCACCTACACAAACAAATAAACTCCTCGCAACCAACGTGATAAAGGGGTTGTCAATCCCTTCACGGTCACCTACGAGAGTGAGATCTGATAGATATGATAAGATAATTTTTTTGGTATTTTTATGATAAAGATAAATAAAGATACAAGTAAAATAAATGGCAAAGGAAATAACTAAGTATTGGAAGATTAATGTGATGGAAAATAGACCCGGGGGCCATAGGTTTCACTAGAGGCTTCTCTCGAGAGCATAAGTATTACGGTGGGTGAACAAATTACTGTTGAGCAATTGACAGGATTGAGCATAGTTATGAGAATATCTAGGTATGATCATGTATATAGGCATCACGTCCAAGACAAGTAGACCTATTCCTGCCTGCATCTACTGCTATTACTCCACACATCGACCGCTATCCAGCATGCATCTAGAGTATTAAGTTCAAGAGAACAGAGTAATGCTTTAAGCAAGATGACATGATGTAGAGGGATAAACTCATGCAATATGATATAAACCCCATCTTGTTATCCTCAATGGAAACAATACAATACGTGCCTTGCTGCCCCTACTGTCACTGGGAAATGAAACTGCATGATTGAACCCAAAGCGAAGCACTTCTCCCATTGCAAGAAAGATCAATCTAGTAGGCCAAACCAAACTGATAATTCGAAGAGACTTGCAAAGATAACCAATCATACGTAAAAGAATTCAGAGAAGATTCAAATATTGTTCATAGATAAACTTGATCATAAACCCACAATTCATCGGTCTCAACAAACACACCGCAAAAGAAGATTACATCGAATAGATCTCCACAAGAGAGGGGGAGAACTTTGTATTGAGATCCAAAAAGAGAGAAGAAGCCATCTAGCTAATAACTATGGACCCGTAGGTCTGAAGTAAACAACTCACACTTCATCGGAGAGGCTATGGTGTTGATGTAGAAGCCCTCCATGATCGATACCGCCTCCGGCGGAGCTCCGGAAAAGGCCCCAAGATGTGATCTCGTGGATACAGAAAGTTACGACAGTGGAATTAGGGTTTTGGCTCCGTATCTGGTAGTTTGGGGGTACCTAGGTATATATAGGAGGAAGGAGTATGTCGGTGGAGCAACATGGCCCCCACGAGGGTGGAGGGCGTGCCTGGGGGGGGTAGGCACGCCCCCTACCTCATGCCTTCCTCGTTGATTGCTTGATGTAGGGTCCAAGTCCTCTGGATCATGTTCGTTCCGAAAATCACGTTCCCGAAGGTTTCATTCCGTTTGGACTCCGTTTGATATTCTTTTTCTGCGAAACCCTAAAATAGGCAAAAAAACAGCAATTCTGGACCGGGCCTCCGGTTAATAGGTTAGTCCCAAAAATAATATAAAAGTGTATAATAAAGCCCAACAATGTCCAAAACAGGATATAATATAGCATGGAACAATCAAAAATTATAGATACATTGGAGACGTATCAAGCATCCCCAAGCTTAATTCCTGCTCGTCCTCGAGTAGGTAAATGACAAAAACCGAATTTTTGATGTGGAATGCCACTTGGCATAATTTCAATGTAATTCTCTTAATTTACGTATGAATATCCAGATCCGAAAGATTCAAGACAAAAGTTTAATATTGACATAGAAATAATAATACTTCAAGCATACTAACTAAGCAATTATGTCTCTTCAAAATAACAAGGCCAAAGAAAGTTATCCCTACAAAATCATATAGTCTGGCTATGCTCCATCTTCACCACACAAAGTATTTAAATCATGCACAACCCCGATGAAAAGCCAAGCAATTGTTTCATACTTTTAGTATTCTCAAACCTTTTCAATCTTCACGCAATACATGAGCGTGAGCCATGGACATAGCACTATAGGTGGAATAGAATGGTGGTTGTGGCGAAGACAAAAAGGAAGAAGATAGTCTCACATCAACTAGGCGTATCAACGGGCTATGGAGATGCCCATCAATAGATATCAATGTGAGTGAGTGTTGGAAATATGCCCTAGAGGCAATAATAAAATGGTTATTATTGTATTTCCTTGTTCATGATAATTGTCTATTGTTCATGCTATAATTGTATTAACTGGAAACCGTAATACATGTGTGAATACATAGACCACAACATGTCCCTAGTAAGCCTCTAGTTGACTTGCTTGTTGATCAATAGATGGTCATGGTTTCCTGACCATGGACATTGGATGTCATTGATAACGGGATCACATCATTCGGAGAATGATGTGATGGACAAGACCCAATCTTAAGAGTAGCACAAGATCGTGTAGTTCGTTTTCTAAAGCTTTTCTAATGTCAAGTATCATTTCCTTAGACCATGAGATTGTGCAACTCCCAGATACCATAGGAATGCTTTGGGTGTACCAAACATCACAACATAACTGGGTGGCTATAAAGGTGCACTACATGTATCTCCGAAAGTGTCTGTTGGGTTGGCACGAATCGAGACTAGGATTTGTCACTCCGTATGACGGAGAGGTATCTCTGGGCCCACTCGGTAATGCATCATCATAATGAGCTCAATGTGACTAAGGAGTTAGCCACGGGATCATGAATTACAGAACGAGTAAAGAGGCTTGCCAGTAACGAGGTTGAATGAGGTATGGGGATACTGACGATCGAATCTCGGGCAAGTAACATACCGATAGACAAAGGGAATTGTATACGGGATTGATTGAATCACCAACATCGTGGTTCATCCGATGAGATCATCGTGGAACATGTGGGAGCCAATATGGGTATCTAGATCCCTCTATTGGTTATTGGCCAGAGAGATGTCTCGGTCATGTCTGCATGGTTCCCGAACCCGTAAGGTCTACACACTTAAGGTTCGGTGACGCTAGAGTTGTTATGGGAAATAGTATGTGGTTACCGAAGGTTTTTCGGAGTCCCGAATGAGATCCTGGACGTGACGAGGAGTTTCGGAATGCTCCGGAGGTGAAGATCGATATATTGGACGAAGGGTATTGGAGTCCGAAATTGTTCCGGGGGTACCGGGTGACGACCAGCGTGTCCAAAAGGGGTTTCGGAGGCCCCGACAAGTGTTGGGGGGCCTTATGGGCCAAAGGGAAGGGGCACACCAGCCCACTAAGGGGATGTGTGCCCCTCCCACCCCATCTCACGTAACCAGGAGAGGTGGGGGCACCTCCCCTAGGGCAGCATCCCCTCCTGGCTTGGAGGGCAAGTCTCCTAGGGGTGGGGGCGCCCAAAACCCATCTAGGGTTCCCTCCCTGGCCGCCGCCCCTCCCCTAGATGGGATCTGAAGGGGCCGGCACCCTCTCCCCTTCTCCTATAAATAGTGGGGGTGCGAGGGCTGCCAGAACACCTAGACCCTTCCCCTGGCGCAGCCCCTAACCCTCTCCTACACCTCCTCCTCCTCCTCCTCCTCTACAGCGCTTGGCGAAGCCCTGCTGGAGAACCACGAGCTCCATCACCAGCATGCCATCATGCCGTCAGAGTTCTCCCTCAACTTCTCCTCTCCCCTTGCTGGATCAAGAAGGAGGAGACGTCCTCGGGCTGAACTGTGTTGAACGCGGAGGCCCCGTTGTTCGGCGCTTAGATCGGAATCGATCGCGATCTGAATCACTGCGTGTATGACTCCACCAACCGCGTTCTTGCAACACTTCCGTTTAGAGATCTTCAAGGGTATGAAGATGCACTCCCTCTCTCTCTCGTTGCGAGCATCTCCTAGATTGATCTTGGTGACACGTAGGAATTTTTTTGAATTATTGCTACGTTCCCCAACAGTGGCATCATGAGCTAGCTCTATGCATAGATTCTATGCACGAGTAGAACACAAAGCAGTTGTGGGCGATGATTTGTTCAATTTGCTTACTGTTACTAGTCTTATCTTGATCCGGCAACATTGTGGGATGAAGCGGCCTGGACTGACCTTACACGTACGCTTATGTGAGACTGGTTCCACCGACTGACATGCACTTGATGCATAAGGTGGCTGGCGGGTGTCTGGCTCTCCCACTTTAGTCGGATCGGATTCGATGAAAAGGGTCCTTATGAAGGGTAAATAGCAATTGGCATATCACTGTTGTGGTTTTGCGTAGGTAAGAAACGTTCTTGCTAGAAACCCATAGCAGCCACGTAAAACATGCAACAACAATTATAGGACGTCTAACTTGTTTTGCAGGGTATGCTATGTGATGTGATATGGCCAAAAGGATGTGACGAATTATATATATGTGATGTATGAGATTGATCATGTTCTTGTAATAGGAATCACGACTTGCATGTCAATGAGTATGACAACCGGCAGGAGCCATAGGAGTTGTCTTAATTTATTGTATGACCTGCGTGTCAATGAAAAATGCCATGTAATTACTTTACTTTATTGCTAACCGTTAGCCATAGTCGTAGAAGTAATAGTTGGCGAGACAAATTCATGAAGACACGATGATGGAGATCATGGTGTCATGCCGGTGACGAAGGTGATCATGCCACGCCTCGAAGATGGAGATCAAAAGGCGCAAGATGATATTGGCCATATCATGTCACTTTATGATTTTCATGTGATGTTTGTCATGTTTACATCTTATTTGCTTAGAATGACGGTAGCATAAACAAGATGATCCCTCGCTAAAATTTCAAGAAAGTGTCCCCCCTAACTGTGCACCGTTGCAAAGGTTCGTTGTTTCGAAGCACCACGTGATGATCGTGTGTGATAGATTCTAACGTTCGCATACAACGGGTGTAAGCTAGATTTACACATGCGAAACACTTAGGTTGACTTGACGAGCCTAGCATGTACAGACATGGCCTCGGAACACAAGAGACCGAAAGGTCGAACATGAGTCGTATAGTAGATACGATCAACGTGAAGATGTTCACCGATGATGACTAGTCCGTCTCACGTGATGATCGGACACGGCCTAGTTGACTCAGATCATGTATCACTTAGATGACTAGAGAGATGTCTATCTAAGTGGGAGTTCATTAAATAATAAGATGAACTTAATTATCATGAACATAGTCAAAAGGTCTTTGCAAATTATGTCGTAGCTCACACTTTAGTTCTACTGTTTAAGATATGTTCCTAGAGAAAATTTAGTTGAAAGTTGATAGTAGAAATTATGTGGACTGGGTCCGTCAACTGAGGATTATCCTCATTGCTGCGCAGAAGGCTTATGTCCTTAATGCACCGCTCGGTGTGCTGAACCTCGAGCGTCGTCTGTAGATGTTGGGAAACATCTGACATACACGTTTTGATGACTACGTGATAGTTCAGTGCGTAATGTTGAGGGTTTAGAATTGTGGCACCAAAGACGCTTTTGAAACGCCGCAAAACATATGAGATGTTCCAAAGACTGAAATTGGGATTTTAGACTAGTGCCCACGTCAAGAGGTATGAGACCTCTGACAAGTTTCTTAAGCCTGCAAACTAAGGGAGAAAAGCTCAATCATTGAGCATGTGCTCAGATTGTCTGAGGACTACAATCGCTTGAATCGAGTGGGAGTTAATCTTCCAAATGAGATAGTGATGGTTCTCCATAGTCACTGCCACCAAGCTATTAGAGCTTCGTGATGAACTATAACATATCAGGGATAGACATGATGATGCTTGAGCAACTCGCGATGTTTGACACCGCGAAAGTAGAAATCAAGTAGGAGCATCAATTGTTGATGGTTAAACCACTAGTTTCAAGAAGGGCAAGGGAAAGAAGGGACACTTCATGAAACGACAAATCAGTTGCTGCTCTAGTGAAAAAACCCAAGGTTGAACCCAAACCCGAGACTAAGTGCTTCTGCAATGAGGGGAACGGTCACTGAAGCAGAACTACCCTAGATACTTGGTAGATGAGAAGGCTGGCAAGGTCGACAGAAGTATTTTGAATATACGTTATATTATTGTGTACTTTACTAGTACTCCTAGTAGCACCGGGGTAATAAATACCGGTTCGGTTGCTAAGTGTTAGTAACTCGAAACAAAAGGCTGCGGAGACTAGCTAAAGGTGAGATGATGATATGTGTTGGAAGTGTTTCCAAGGTTGATGTGATCAAACATCGCACGCTCCCTCTACCATCGGGATTGGTGTTAAACCTAAATAATTGTTATTTGGTGTTTGCATTGAGCATAGACATGATTGGATTATGTTTATCGCAATACGGTTATTCATTTAAGGAGAATAATGGTTACTCTATTTATTTGAATAATACCTTCAATGGTCTTGCACCTAAAATGAATGGTTTATTGAATCTCGATCGTAATGATACACATGTTCATGCCAAAAGATATAAGATAGTAATGATAGTACCACATACTTGTGGCACTACCATTTGAGTCATGTTAGCATAAAACGCATGAAGAAGCTCCATGTTGATGGATCTTTGGACTCACTCGTTTTTGAAAAGACTGAGACATGCGAACCATGTCTATTGGTAGATATGCATGAAGAAACTCCATACAGATGGATCGTTTGGAATCACTTGATTTTGAATCACTTGAGACATGCAAATCATACCACATGGGCAAGATGACTGAAAGGCCTCGTTTTCAGTAAGATGGAACAAGAAATCAACTTGTTGGAAGTAATACATTTTGATGTGTGCAGTCCAATGAGTGCTGAGGCATGAAGTGGATATCGTTATGTTCTTACTTCACAGATGATTTGAGTAGATGCTGAGTATATTTACTTGATGAAACACAAGTCTGTATTATTGAAAGGTTTAAGTAATTTCAGAGTGAAGTTGAAGATCATCGTGACAAGAGGATAAAATGTCTATGATATGATCATAGAGATGAATATCTGAGTTACGAGTTTGGCACACAATTAAGACATTGTGGAAATTGTTTCACAACTAATAATGCCTGGAACACCATAGTGTGATGGTGTGTCCGAACATCATAACTGCACCCTATTGGATATGGTGCATACCATGATGTCTCTTATCAAATTACCACTATCGTTTATGGGTTAGGCATTAGAGACAACCACATTCACTTTAAATAGGGCACCACACAATTCTGTTGAGACGACACTATATGAACTATGGTTTAGAAAAACCTAAGCTGCCGTTTCTTAAAAGTTTGGGGCTGCGACGCTTATGTGAAAAAGTTTCAGGCTGATAAGCTCGAACCCAAAGCGGATAAATGCATCTTCATAGAATACCTAAAACAGTTGGCTGTACCTCCTATTTCAGATCCAGAAGCAAAAGTGATTGTTTCTAGAAATGGGTCCTTTCTCGAGGAAAAGTTTCTCTCGAAAGAATTGAGTAGGAGGATGATGGAGACTTGATGAGGTTATTGAACCGTCACTTCAACTAGTGTGTAGCAGGGTACAGGAAGTTGTTCCTGTGGCACCTACACCAATTGAAGTGGAAGCTTATGATAGTGATCATAAAACTTCGGATCAAGTCACTACCAAACCTCATAGGCCGACAAGGATGTGTACTACTTCAGAGTGGTACGTAATCCTGTCTTGGAAGTCATGTTGCTAGACAACAATGAACCTACGAGCTATGGAGAAGCGATGGTGGGCCCAGATTCTGACGAATGGCTCAAGGCCATAAAATCTGAGAGAGGATCCATTTATAAGACAAAGTATAGACTTTGGAAGAACTACTTGATGGTCGTAAGGCTGTTGGGTGCAGATGGATTTTAAAAGGAAGACGGACAATGATGGTAAGTGTCACCATTAAGAAAGCTTGACTTGTCGTTAAGATGTTTTCCGACAAGTTCAAGGAGTTGACTACGATGAGACTTTCTCACTCGTAGCGATGCTAAGAGTCTGTTGGAATTATGTTAGCAGTTACTGCATTATTTATGAAATCTTGCAGATAGGATGTCAAAACATTGTTTCCTCGACGTTTTTCTTGAGGAAAGGTTGTATGTGATACAACCAGAAGGATTTGTCAATCCTAAAAGATGCTAACAAGTATGCAAAGCTCCAGCAATCCTTCTAAGGACTGGAGTAAGAATCTCGGGGTTGGAATGTACGCTTTGATGAGATGATCAAAGATTTTGGGTTTATACAAAGTTTATGAGAAACTTGTATTTCCAAAGAAGTGAGTGGGTGCACTATAGAATTTTTGATGAGTATATGTTGTGAACATATTGTTGATCACAAATGATGTAGAATTTCTGGAAAGCATACAGGGTTATTTGAAAAGTGTTTTTCAATGGAAAACCTGGATTAAGCTACTTGAACATTGGGCATCAAGATCTATAAGGATAGATAAAAAACGCTTAATAGTACTTTCAAATGAATACATACCGTGACAAGATTTTGAAGGAGTTCAAAATAGATCAGCAAAGTTCTTGGCTGTGTTACAAGGTATGAGCGTTGAGTAAGACTCAATACCTGACCACGGCAGAAGAGAGAGAAAGGACGAAGGTCGTCCCCTATGCTTTAGACATAGGCTCTACAGTATGCTATGCTGTGTACCGCACCTGAAGTGTGCCTTGCCATGAGTCAGTCAAGGGGTACAAGAGTGATCCAGGAATGGATCACATGACAGCGGTCGAACTTATCCTTAGTAACTAGTGGACTAAGGAATTTTCTCGATTATGTAGGTGGTAAAAGAGTTCGTCGTAAAGAGTTACGTCGATGCAAACTTTGACACTAATCCGGATGACTCTGAGTAGTAAACTGGATTCGTATAGTAGAACAGTTATTTGGAATAGCTCCAAGTAGCGCGTGGTAGTTGCATCTACAAGATGACATAGAGATTTGTAAATCACACATGGATCTGAAAGGTTCAGACCCATTGACTAATAAACCTCTCACACAAGCAAGATATGAACAAACCCCATGGGTGTTGGATTCATTACAATCACATAGTGATGTGCACTAGATTATTGACTCTAGTGCAAGTGGGAGACTGTTAGAAATATGCCCTAGAGGCAATAATAAAATGGTTATTATTGTATTAACTAGAAACCGTAATACATGTGTGAATACATAGACCACAACATGTCCCTAGTAAGCCTCTAGTTGACTAGCTCATTGATCAACAGATGGTCATGGTTTCCAGACCATGGACATTGGATGTCATTGATGACGGGATCACATCATTAGGAGAATGATGTGATGGACAAGACCCAATCTTAAGCGTAGCACAAGATCGTGTAGTTCGTTTGCTAAAGCTTTTCTAATGTCAAGTATTATTTCCTTAGACCATGAGATTGTGCAACTCCCGGAGACCGTAGGAATGCTTTGGGTGTACCAAACATCACAATGTAACTGGGTGGCTATAAAGGTGCACTACAGGTATCTCCGAAAGTGTCTGTTGGGTTGGCACGAATCGAGATTGGGATTTGTCACTCCGTATGACGGAGAGGTATCTCTGGGCCCACTCGGTAATGCATCATCATAATGAGCTCAATGTGACTAAGGAGTTAGCCACAGGATAATGCGTTACAGAACGAGTAAAGAGGCTTGCCAGTAATGAGGTTGAATGAGGTATGGGGATATCGACGATCGAATCTCGGGCAAGTAACATACCGATAGACAAAAGGGAATTGTATACGGGATTGATTGAATCCCCGACATCATGGTTCATCCGATGAGATCATCATGGAACATGTGGGAGCCAATATGGGTATCCAGATCCCGCTATTGGTTATTGGCCGGAGAGATGTCTCGGTCATGTCTGCATGGTTCCCGAACCTGTAGGGTCTACACACTTAAGGTTCGGTGACGCTAGAGTTGTTATGGGAAATAGTATGTGGTTACCGAAGGTTGTTCGGAGTCCCGGATGAGATCCTGGACGCGATGAGGAGTTCCGGAATGGTCCGGAGGTGAAGATCGATATATTGGACGAAGGGTATTGGAGTTCGGAATTGTTCCGGGGGTACCGAGTGACGACCAGCGTGTCTGAAAGGGGTTTCGGAGGCCCCGACATGTGTTGGGGGGCCTTATGGGCCAAGGGGAAGGGGCACACCAACCCACTAAGGGGCTGTGCGCCCCTCCCACCCCATCTCACGTAACTGGAGAGGTGGGGGCGCCTCCCATAGGGCAGCCTCCCCTCCTGGCTTGGAGGGTAAGTCTCCTAGGGGTGGGGGCACCCAAAACCCATCTAGGGTTCCCTCTCTGGCCGCTGCCCCTCCCCTAGATGGGATCTGAAGGGGCTGGCCCCCCTCCCCTTCTCCTATAAATAGTGTGGGTGGGAGGGCTGCCAGAACACCTAGACCCTTCCCCTGGCGCAGCCCCTACCCCTCTCCTACACCTCCTCCTCCTCTGCAGCGCTTGGCGAAGCCCTGCTGGATAACCACGAGCTCCATCACCACCACGCCGTCGTGCTGTCGGAGTTCTCCCTCAACTTCTCCTCTCCCCTTGCTGGATCAAGAAGGAGGAGACGTCCTCGGGCTGAACGTGTGTTGAACGCGGAGGCGCCGTTGTTCGACGCTTAGATCGGAATCGACCGCGATCTGAATCGCTGCGTGTACGACTCCACCAACCGCATTCTTGCAACGCTTCCGTTTAGTGATCTTCAAGGGTATGAAGATGCACTCCCTCTCTCTTGTTGCTAGCATCTCCTAGATTGATCTTGGTGATACGTAGGAAATTTTTTGAATTATTGCCATGTTCCCCAACAGTGAGTAGGGATTGCCATGCAACGGATGCACTAGAGCTATAAGTATATGAAAGCTCAACAAAAAGAAACTAAGTGGGTGTGCATCCAACTTGCTTGATCACGAAGACCTAGGGCATTTTGAGGAAGCCCATCGTTGGAATATACAAGCCAAGTTCTATAATGAAAAATTCCCACTAGTATATGAAAGTGATAGCATAAGAGACTCTCTATCATGAAGATCATGGTGCTACTTTGAAGCACAAGTGTGGTAAAAGGATAGTAGTATTGTCGCTTCTCTCTTTTTCTCTCATTTTTTTATTTGGTACTTCTCTTTTTTTATGGCCTCTTTTTTTATTTAGTCCGGAGTCTCATCCCGACTTGTGGGGGAATCATAGTCTCCATTATGCTTTCCTCACTTGGGACAATGCTCTAAAAATGATGATCATCACACTTTTTTATTTACTTACAACTCAACAATTACAACTCAATACTTAGAACAAAATATGACTCTATGTGAATGCCTCTGGCGGTGCACCGGGATATGCAATGAATCAAGAGTGATATGTTTGAAAGAATTATGAACGGTGGCTTTGCCACAAATACAATGTCAACTACATGATCATGCGATGTAATATGACAATGATGGAGCGTGTCATAATAAACAGAACGGTGGTAAGTTGCATGGCAATATATATCGGGATGGCTATGGAAATGCCATGATAGGTAGGTATGGTGGCTGTTTTGAGGAAGGTATATGGTGGGTGTATGATACCGGCGAAAGGTGCGCAGTATTAGAGAGACTAGCAATGGTGGAAGGGTGAGAGTGCGTATAATCCATGGACTCAACAGTAGTCATAAAGAACTCGCATACTTATTGCAAAAATCTATTAGTTATCGAAGCAAAGTACTACGCACATGCTCCTAGGGGGATAGATTGGTAGGAAAAGACCATCGCTTGTCCCCGACCGCCACTCATAATGAGGACAATCAATAAATACATCATGCTCCGACTTCATCACATAACGGTTCACCATACGTGCATGCTACGGGAATCACAAACTTTAACACAAGTATTTATCAAATTCACAACTACTCAACTAGCACAACTCTAATATCACCATCTCCATATCTCAAAATAATTATCAAGTTTCAAACTTCTCATAGTATTCAACACACTCATAAGAAAATTTTATTATTAATCTTGAATGCCTAACATAATTAAAGCAAATTACCATGCTGTTTTGTAGGACTCTCAAAATAATATAAGTGAATCATGAGAGAACAATGGTTTCTATAAAACAAATCCACCAACGTGCTCTAAAAGATATAAGTGAAGCACTAGAGCAAAAACTATAAAACTCAAAAGATATAAGTGAAGCACATAGAGTATTCTAACAATTTCCGAATCATGAGAGTCTCTCTCAAAAAGGTTTGTGCAGAAAGGATGATTATGGAAAACTAACAAATAAAGACTCAAATAATACAAGACGCTCCAAGCAAAACACATATCATGTGGTAAATAAAAATATAGCTCCAAGTAAAGTTACCGATAGAAGTAGACGAACGAGGGGATGCCTTCCGGGGCATCCCCAAGCTTTGGATTTTAGGTGTCCTTAGATTATCTTGGGGGTGCCATGGGAATCCCCAAGCTTAGGCTCTTGCTGCTCCTTGTTCCATAATCCATCAAATCTTTACCCAAAACTTGAAAACTTCACAACACAAAACTTAAAGTAGAAAATCTCGTGAGCTCCGTTAGCGAAAGAAAACAAAACACCACTTCAAGGTACTGTAATGAACTCATTATTTATTTATATTGGTGTTAAACCTAATGTATTCCAACTTCTCTATGGTTTATAAACTATTTTACTAGCCATAGATTCATCAAAATAAGCAAACAACACACAGAAAACAGAATCTGTCAAAAACAGAACAGTCTGTAGTAATCTGTAGCTAACGCTAGATCTGGAACCCCAAAAATTCTAAAATAAATTGCCAGACGTGATAAATTTATCTACTAGTCATATTCAAAAAGAATTAAGTAAATGGCACTTTCCAAATAAAAATGGCAGCAGTTCTCGTGAGCGCTAAAGTTTCTGTTTTTTACAGCAAGATTAAAAAGACTTTCCCCAAGTCTTCCCTACGGTTCTACTTGACACAAACACTAATTAAACACAAAAAACACAACCAAAACAGAGGCTAGATAAATTATTTATTACTAAACAGGAGCAAAAAGCAAGGAATAAAAATAAAATTGGGTTGCCTCCCAACAAGCGCTATTGTTTAACGCCCCTAGCTAGGCATGAAAGCAAAGATAGATCTAGGCATTGCCATCTTTGGAAGGCAATCCATAAGTGGCTCTCATAATAGATTCATAAGGTAATTTAATTTTCATTCTAGGGAAGTGTTCTATGCCTTTCCTTAACGGAAATTGGAATCTAATATTCCCTTCCTTCATATCAATAATTGCACCAATCGTTCTAAGGAAAGGTCTACCAAGAATAATAGGACATGAAGGATTGCAATCTATGTCAAGAACAATAAAATCCACAGGCACATAATTCCTATTTTCAACAATAAGAACATCATTAATTCTTCCCATAGGTTTCTTAATATTGGAATCCTCAAGGTGCACGTTTAAACAACAATCATCAAAATCATGGAAACCTAGCAAATCACACAAAGTCTTAGGAATCGTGGAAAAACTAGCACCCAAATCACACAAAGCATAGCATTCTTGATCTTGAATCTTAATTTTAATAGTAGGTTCCCACTCATCATAAAGTTTTCCAGGGATAGAAACTTCCAACTCAAGTTTTTCTTCACAAGATTGCATCAAAGCATCAACGATATGTTTGGTAAAGGCTTTATTTTGACTATAAGCATGAGGAGAATTTAGCACGGATTGCAACAAGGAAATACAATCTACCAAAGATCAATTATCATAATTAAATTCCTTGAACTCCAAAATAGTGGGTTCATTAATATTTAAAGTTTTGACTTCTTTAATCCCACTTTTAACAATTTTAGCATCAAGATCTAAAGACTCCGAATTTTTGGAACGCCTTCTATGTAAAGGTGGATCATATTCAGTCCCATCATTATCAAGATTCATATTACAAAACAAAGATTTAATAGGGGACACATCAACAACTTTTAGATCTTCATCTTTATTATCATGAAAACTAGAAGAACACACTTTTATAAAGCAATCTTTCTTAGCACGCATCCTAGCGGTTCTTTCTTTGCACTCATCAATGGAAATTCTCATGGCTTTGAGAGACTCATTGATATCATGCTTAGGAGGAATAGATCTAAGTTTCAAAGAATCAACATCAAGGGAAATTCTATCAACGTTCCTAGCCAACTCATCAATATTAAGCAATTTTTCTTCAATCAAAGCATTGAAATTCTTTTGCGAGGTAATAAATTATTTAATATTAGATTCAAAATCAGAGGGTATCTTATTAAAATTTCCATAAGAATTGTTGTAGGAATTACCATAATTATTAGAGGAATTACTAGGATACGGCCTAGGATTAAAGTTTCCTCTATACGCGTTGTTACCAAAATTATTTCTACCAACAAAATTCACATCCAAAGATTCATTATTATGCTCAATCAAATTAGACAAAGGCATATCATTAGGATCAGAAGAAACACTTTTATTAGCAAATAATTTCATAAGTTCATCCATCTTACCACTCAAAACATTAATTTCTTCTATCGAATGCACTTTCTTATTAGTAGATCTTTCAGTGTGCCATTGAGAATAATTAACCATAATATTATCTAGGAGTTTAGTAGCTTCTCCTAAAGTGATTTCCATAAAAGTGCCTCCCCCGGCCAAATCTAAAAGATTTCTAGAAGTAAAATTCAAGCCGGCATAAAAATTTAGTATAATCATCCACAAATTCAAACCATGTGTAGGGCAATTACGTATCATTAATTTCATCCTCTCCCAAGCTTGTGCAACATGTTCATGATCAAGTTGCTTAAAATTCATAATATCGTTTCTAAGAGAGATGATCTCAGCGGGAGGAAAATACTTAGAGATAAAAGCATATTTGCACTTATTCCACGAATCAATACTATTTTTAGGCAAAGACGAAAACCAAGCTTTAACACGATCTCTAAGCGAAAAAGGAAATAGCTTAAATTTAACAATATCATTGTCCACATCTTTCTTCTTTTTCATATCACGCAAATCAACGAAGTTGTTTAGATGGGTAGCGGCATCTTCACTAGGAAGGCCGGAAAACGGATCTTTCATGACAAGATTCAGCAAAGAAGCTTTAATTTCACAAGATTTAGCATCGGTAAGAGGAGCACTCGGAGTGCTAATAAAATCATTGTTGTTGGTATTCTTAAAGTCACATAATTTGGTATTATCTTGAGCCATCGTGACAAGCAAGCAATCCGACACACAAGCAAACAAGAAACGGGCAAAAAGAAGCGAATAGAGAAAGAGAGGGAGGATGGAGAGAGAGAGGGCGAATAAAATGGTAAGGGTGAAGTGGGGGAGAGGAAAACGAGAGGCAAATGGCAAATAATGTAATGCGGGAGATAAGGATTTGTGATGGGTACTTGGTATGTCGACTTTTGCGTAGACATCCCCGGCAACGGCGCCAGAAATCCTTCTTGCTACCTCTTGAGCATTGCGTTGGTTTTCCCTTGAAGAGGAAAGGGTGATGTAGTAGAGTAGCGTAAGTATTTCCCTCAGTTTTTGAGAACCAAGGTATCAATCCAATACGAGGCCATGCACGAGTCCCTCACACCTACACAAACAAATAAACTCCTCGCAACAAACGTGATAAAGGGGTTGCCAATCCCTTCACGGTCACCTATGAGAGTGAGATCTGATAGATATGATAAGATAATTTTTTTGGTATTTTTATGATAAAGAGAAATAAAGATACAAGTAAAATAAATGGGAAAGGAAATAACTAAGTATTGGAAGATTAATGTGATGGAAAATAGACCCGAGGGCCATAGGTTTCACTAGAGGCTTCTCTCGAGAGCATAAGTATTACGGTGGGTGAAGAAATTACTGTTGAGCAATTGACAGAATTGAGCATAGTTATGAGAATATCTAGGTATGATCATGTATATAGGCATCACGTCCAAGACAAGTAGACCGATTCCTGCCTGCATCTACTACCATTACTCCACACATCGACCTCTATCCAGCATGCATCTAGAGTATTACGTTCAAGAGAACAGAGTAACGCTTTAAGCAAGATGACATGATGTAGAGGGATAAACTCATGCAATATGATATAAACCCCATCTCGTTATCCTCAATGGCAACAATACAATACGTGCCTTGCTGCCCATACTGTCACTGGGAAAGGACATTGCATGATTGAACCCAAAGTGAAGCACTTCTCCCATTTAAAGAAAGATCAATCTAGTAGGCCAAACCAAACTGATAATTCGAAGAGACTTGCAAAGATAACCAATCATACATAAAAGAATTCAGAGAAGAATCCAATATTGTTCATAGATAAACTTGATCATAAACCCACAATTCATCGGTCTCAACAAACACACCGCAAAATAAGATTACATCGAATAGATCGCCACAAGAGAGGGGGAGAACTTCGTATTGAGATCCAAAAAGAGAGAAGAAGCCATCTAGCTAACAACTATGGACCTGTAGGTCTGAAGTAAACTACTCACACTTCATCAGAGAGGCTATGGTGTTGATATAGAAGCCCTCCGTGATCGATACCCCCTCCGGCGGAGCTCCGGAAAAGGCCCCAAGATGGGATCTCGTGGATACAGAAAGTTACGGTGGTGGAATTAGGGTTTTGGCTCCGTATCTGGTAGTTTGGGGGTACGTAGGTATATATAGGAGGAAGGAGTACGTCGGTGGAGCAATGTGGGCCCCACGAGGGTGGAGGGCGCGCATGGGTGGGGGGGGGGTAGGCGCACCCCCCTACCTCGTGCCTTCCTCGTTGATTGCTTGACGTAGGGTCCAAGTCCTCCGGATCATGTTCGTTCCGAAAATCACGTTCCCGAAGGTTTCATTCCATTTGGACTCCGTTTGATATTCTTTTTCTGCGAAACCCTAAAATAGGCAAAAAACAACAATTCTGGGCTGGGCCTCCGGTTAATAGGTTAGTCCCAAAAACAATATAAAAGTGTATAATAAAGCCCAATAATGTCCAAAAACAGGATATAATATAGCATGGAACAATAAAAAATTATAGATACGTTGGAGACGTATCACGCTGTCGTGGAAACGTCATGGCGGATGTCCTAGTGTGATGACTTAGTCGTGGAGCCACCGCGTTGATGTTAGCTTAAAGGGGTTAAACAGGATAAATGACACAGGAGTTTATACTGGTTTGGCCCCTTACGATGAAGGTAAAAGCCTAGTCCAGTTTGTATTTGGCATTGTTAAGGTTTCGATGAACGGGGAGCGAATACGCTTGACCCGGCTCTAGATCTCTTGTTTCTTGTCCCTAAATTGTCGCCGGGTCGTCCCTTTATATATACAGGTTGACGCCCTGCAGTTTACAGAGTCCCGACCGGCTCATAAATGTGTCCGGTTCGGTTTCTACCTTTTCTTATCTTACGACACAAGTTCTACATCTTATGGCGGTTTACATCTATGGGCCATAATCCGCCTTTGGGCCTTGGGCCTTCTTGTTAACTCTCCTTCGTAAAGCTCCGTACTCCTTGTCCTCGTGGGCTTTGATAGGAACAACTTACTATGATTATAATCCGGCCCCTCCTGGGCGGTTTATACTCAATAGTTATATCCCCAACATTAGGCCCCAAATTGATTTGAACTCGTTCATGTCAATCTTTAGTACTTAAGAAAATTCCTTCTTCAACATTTTCACGAAAACCTTGTAACTCGCCGTGACGTCATCTTCAATATCATGAAAGTCCGCAGTGACGTCATCTGCCATTAACTTTCTACAAGACCCAAATCTTTTAATGAATCTCCAAAAATCGAGGCGTCTGCATATCTACAGATCCGTTTTTCAACCTCGTCGATTCATGCGCCAGCTTCTTCGTCTCATCGTCTTCCTCGCGTCGCCCCAGTACTTCGAACTCCGCCGCCGCCGTCGGACTTCGCCTCTGCTTCGACCTTGGCCGCTGCATCACCCTGAACGCACCAGAGAATCGCGGCACCTCTTCGCTGTTTCCTCAGCATCAGTAAGCTTCCCTTTCTTCCCCCGTAGATCTGTCTTTAGGGTTTGCACGTTCATTGGTGTTCATCGGCGTTCGTCACTGTGCGATGATTTTTGATTAAAACTTCAGTATTCAACCTGTATGGCGATGGCCATAGTCCTTTTTTCATCAATGCATCTTGTTTAAGCAGAAACTCCAATCTGAACCTTTCTCAACTGCTGCGGTATCCATATTTAAGTCTGAATAGACTTTCATTTTCTGGCCCGTGGTAGATCCAAAATTATTGTGCCAACTTGTGAAACTTGTTTTTCCATCACTTAGTTATTTTAGATCTGTACCTTCAATATCAATATAGGCGGTTTAACTTTAGAAAATGATAACCCGCCAGGTACCATTAGTCCCCTCTTAAACCGCCAATCGCTTATCTTTGTACTTCTGACAACACCAATATCCGGTTTAACAATTTTGCATGCTTTAACACTTTCCATCTCTTAACCTGCAACACTTTATGGTTGTCAACCATGAATCTTAAACCGGCACAAACCTTCCTTCAGGTTGTCAAAGAAATGGACAAGTCTTTTTATGCTTGCAACTGGGTTCTGTCCCGGATTACGAAAGAAGATCTGAACGGATGTGTTGCAACTGGCGCTTTACCCAAACAGAGTGAAATCCATTGGAGAGCCCCCAGTCCATAAAATCCTCCTACGCCCAAGGATGGCTAAGTAGTTGTGTTTGTTGATCATCTGAGCCGCGGTTTTAAACCTCCCGGATCAAAAAAAACTTCGTGATGTGCTTGCTAGCTTCCAACTCCACCCTCAAGATATTGGACCTAACTCTGTGTCCAATATTTGTAATTTTCAAGTGTTTTGCGAGGCTTATCTGCAAGAAGAGCCGACCGTTGAATTGTTCAGAGACTTCTTCTATTTAAACTGCTGTGCTGAATTTACAGATGAGCCCAATACTGAACTTGGCGGGGTTTCAATTCAGAAAAGGAAAGATGTCATCTTCCCTCACGCCAAGCATCATAGTCACCCCAAAGACTGGAATCAGACTTGGTTCTATTGCCGAGATACGTCTCTAGATGATGAGAATCCTCTACCGGGTTATCGTGCTCACCGGCTTACTAATACACATCCATTTCCCCAAAGGCTGACTGTGAAAGAACAGGCCAAATATTCACCATAGCTTTCAAAGCTCAGAGCCTTTGTGGCTAATGGTTTAACAGGCATTGATTTCGTTCGCTGTCGGATATCTTGGGGCATTTTACCTTTAAGCCGTCGCCCCGGTTTAATGTGTGAGTACACAGGTGATTTGAAAGACCCTCAATGGCACACTGACATTAAGCTAACTGATGCTGAAATCACTGAAGCTGTCAAGAAAATACTGGATGAACCGGTGGCTGTCTGCAGTAAAACAGGGCTTAGTCCCTTTTGCGTTTCGAATAAACTGCCAGCAGTAAGAATCACATAACTCTTGTTTTAGTCTGTCCTCTTTTTATATTTCCTTGTAATTTTTGTCAATCTTTGACAGGGTGATGATCCATTCTGGAAGAAAAAACCACAAGATAAACCGGCCAAGACGCCTCACCCCAAGACCAAGGTCGTCAAAAGGTCTGCCAAGAAGAAAACTGCTGAGTTTGTCGAGCTGAATATTGATGATGATCCTGATAACCCGGAATCAGAGGTAGAACTTGATTCTCTTGGTTCCTTTTTCATACACCTCATTGCTAATGACCATTATCAGGATGACGCTGAGGCTAGCCGGGCTGATGATGTAGAGGTAATTATTCTTTCCTCCGATTCAGACCCTCTGCCAACACAAAAGACCCGTCAAGCAAACCAGAAAGTAAGATTTTCACACCCTCATGCTTATCTGGATCCAAATTTTCTTTTGAAGAAACAGCAACACGAAGCTCGCTACACAACTCGGCATAGTGGCCAGGTGGTTACTTTGTCCGGTTTACCGAACACGCCGGTTCGTAAACGTCACCCAGAGGTTTCACCTATTCCTGACCCATCTTATCCCAAGGCAGGTTATTTCTGACAACCTCTTAATACATCTGATTCAAACTATCAGGGAACATCTCATTCATCTTCTGGCGAGTCAACAGGGACACAGCTTCCACCCCTTAAAACTGTTCCTGGGTAAGCATATTAAACTAACCCTTTATACCTTGCGCCTGCTTAATATACTAACCTTTATTTCCATTCATTTCAGAGCCAAAGCGAGACGCAGAAAAAGGCCAAGTTGAATAAACCGGCTGATGATGACACGACAGCTAACCCGGAAAAGACTCCAGAACCGTCTGAACCAAATACTGATGCTGTCCTTGATGATCCACCAGCACAAGATCATGACACCTTTGTTGAGCAAGTGGAAATTGATTCGATGGCTCATGACAATAATCCGCCAAGCCCAACCAAAGCTGCTGATGATAAAACAGATAATGTTGTCGTTATTGGCGTCAGCTATACGGCCCCTGGCAACCCCACTGCTTTGTCAAAACATAGCGACAAAGAAGAATTTTCTGCTATAGACAAGGGCAAGTGGAAGGTGGATCTGGAAATTTATGCCCATCTCAGCACCCAAGATACCCACTCTGGGTTTTTAAAACTGCTGTACACCAGCCATAATTATGAAGTCGGGTTATTGAACATGATGAAGGAGCGATATGAGGTAAACACTACTGATTTCTGTATAACTACTCTTCCGTTATAACCGGTTTAGTGCTACTAACTCCAATAGTCCCCAAGGGCCGGTTTATAGTACTGATATGAACTGGGACTTTGTAGAAAATATTTCAACTTTCCCTATGTAGCCCCTAAGGGCCGGTTTATCTTTTCAAGATGAACCGAGTCATTTTACTATGAAACTCAACATTCATGTACATATCTGTGTAAACCGATGAACCACCTAGCTGATTGATGGCAGCAAAATTCATAGTATTTAACTTGGGAAAATATGCATTAGTCTCCAAGTGCCAAGTATATGACTTGTCATGTGCTTGGGACTTTGTAATAATTTTGGAGAAGAAGCAATATCCATTAGCCCCCAAGTGCCAAGTGTATGACTTGTCATGTGCTTGGGACTTCAAATGTATAGTGCCAACTCACAAATGGCATACCTCTTGCAGGCTGAGCTTAGCAAAAAGGAAACCCAAGTCACCGACCTTCAAGAGAATATCAAAACTCAACAAGCCGAGACTTCCAAGACCAAAGAAGAACTGAACAACGCTTTAGTAGCTATGGAAAAGCTGAAGGAGAGCTTTAAAAGTGAGCGGGCAGGCTGTGAGATAGAGAAAACCACTCTGCTGAAGAGGGCCGAGGACGCTGAAGCAGCCCTTAATCTGGTCGTTGAGGAATTAACTGGCTTGAAGCGACAAATAAATGCCATGACTACTGCTGTCTTTGGTGAGTCATCATCTTCACAAACCGTAAATATGTATTATCAAATACACTGTCGGTTTACCAATATTTTTGTCAAGGCAGGGAGTCATGTTGCTCATCTTGGCTCAGACATGCGTCTTTTTTCAAGCCTGAAAGCTGCCTATACATTTATAGAACAGCTATATACCGGCGTACAATGGGTCATCTGCATAGCCTCTCATAATAAACCACCCCCAACCTTGATCAAGGATACATTGGTAAGGCTAGCTGTAATGCCTGCTCGGATTGAGGAGCTGAAGAGATCAGCTGCCAGGGTGGGTGCTCTTACCGCATTGACTCGGACCAAAGCTTGGATCTCTGATCTTGACCCGGCCGGTCTTGGAAACGGCTATCCAAGCATAAAAGAGGACAGGTCAGATTTTGATAATGATGACCTAGAGCTTTGACAAGGGAGATGCGTCCATTGGCTAGCAAATTGGCTGAAGAAACTGATCTGTCACATTATCAGGCGATTTATGATTCCAACAACAAGAAGGTTAATCCACCAAGTTGCAATGCTCCGGATCTTATTCCACTAATCTGTAAGCATACTTATGCTCCTGATGTTGACCCCTCCTCACTTATTAGCGATGAGGCTGTATTCAGAGCCTTAATTGGGATCGATTGGTCAACCAATGACTTCCAACAATTGGGTAGAGAAGAGGAGGGTGAACCGGCGCAGGATGATCCACAACCTTCGAGCCTGCCTAATCAAGATTCATAAACCGGTAGCCGGTTTAGCTTCTTCCCTCTGCAAGACTTGTTTGAAAAAATTGTTCTTATGGGCATCAAACCGCCTTGTAATAGGCTAGTTTAAACGCTTGGTCTGCTATGCCATCGTGCATATTTACTTTGCATGACACTTTTAATCCACCATGTTAATATATGCTATGTTTGCTTATGATACTTTAGCACCATGGAATCCGCTCCTGCAATTAATAAAATAAAAAATGTCCTAGCGGTGTACCACTAGACGGGTTATCTTGCCCAATAACATAGTTTATAACCATGGCTAGGCATAAAAATAACCATATACAATGCAAGATATACCATACCTGTGATATTTTATCACACTGCTGGCTTAGCAAGTCGGTATAATAAGGGTGATAACCCATAACTTGAATACTGATAATCATCATCTGTTTGCCGGTTTATGAACGGGCCCAGGCCAGATCAATAAACACCTGACAGTAGTTTTCCGCTTGCTGGTGACTTATAGTCAAAGACCTGGCCAGGTTAATAAGCATAGATAAATTATACTCATAAAGCATTATAAATCAAAAAAATCAAGAAGGATTTAAATAGTCATAATTATGGTGTTGCACTGATCAAGAGGGTTTAAGCTATGGTTCGGATACGACCAAAGCCCCCAAATGATTTCCCTGGTGGCCTTATGCCTATCAAGAGGTGTAGCTATGGTTCGAATACGACCAAGCCCCCAAGTGATTTCCCTGGTGGCCTTATGCCTATCAAGAGGTGTAGCTATGGTTCGAATACGACCAAGCCCCCAAGTGATTTCCCTGGTGGCCTTATGCCTATCAAGAGGTGTAGCTATGGTTCGAATACGACCAAGCCCCCAAGTGATTTCCCTGGTGGCCTTATGCCTATCAAGAGGTGTAGCTATGGTTCGAATACGACCAAGCCCCCAAGTGATTTCCCTGGTGGCCTTACGCCAATCAAGAGGTGTAGCTATGGTTTGAATACAACCAAGCCCCCAAGTGATTATGTGGGCTATGCCCAAGGGGTACCTATGTTTGAGTTGTGCTATGCAACAGACTCTCTTTGGTCCCTTTAATTCGGGCATTAAGCCTCCAAGTAGACCAGAGCTATGCTCATATGAAGTTATAATATTGGCTTGATAGCCGGATTACGAAGGTAATCAGAGCTATGCTCTTATAATATGGGCTTGATAGCTGGATTACCAAAGTAACCCCAGTTGTGCTCTTATAATATGACCATATTAGCTTGACAGACGGATCAAGAGGAAATCATAACTTCATGCCTAAGCCGGAAGCTCTCGATAACCAAAAACTCTTTTAAGAGAATGACAGAAGCCCCGCTTTAGCAAGGATGCCGGTTTATTATATCAATCATAATATATACATTGTCTAAATATGTACATAAGGAGAGCCTATGGCTCAAGTGTAGTATGGCCTAAGCTGGGCAATATTCCAATGCCGGCGGGTCTCCTCCTCCGACGTGCGTGAGTCCTTGTGGTCTCGAACATCGACAAGTTAATATGACCTATTGTTTAGACTCTTGCTGACCACAAAGGGTCCTTCCCAAGGTGGGGATAACTTGTGCATATCAGTCTGATCGTGGATAAGCCAGAGCACCAGACCGCCTTCTTGAAAAGTTCTGGTTTTAACTCGGCGGCTGTGGTAACAGCGCAGATCTTGCTGGTAAATCGCTGAACGAGCCGCTGCGATGTCACGCTCTTCATCTAACAGGTTAAGTGCTTCCTGACGTGCTTTTTCATTGTCAGCTTCAACATAAGCCGCCACGAGGGGTGAGTCATGACGGATGTCACTAGGGAGAACTGCCTCTGCTCCATAAACCATGAAAAAAGGCGTATAACCCGTAGACCTGTTGGGGGTGGTATTAATGCTCCATAACACGGAAGGTAACTCCTCGACCCAACAACCCGGTGTCCTCTGCAAGGGAACCATAAGCCGGGGTTTGATACCTCTCAAAATCTCTTGATTGGCTCTCTCAGCTTGACCATTAGACTGAGGGTGAGCCACTAATGATACATCAAGCCGGATATGCTCACGTTGACAAAAATCTTCCATAGCTCCCTTGGAAAGGTTAGTGCCATTGTCAGTTATAATGCTATGTGGAGAGCCAAAGCGGAAGATCACCTTCTTCATGAATTGAACCGCCGTTGCTGCATCACACTTACTCACTGGCTCTGCCTCTACCCATTTAGTAAACTTGTCAACTGCCACCAAGAGGTAGGTCTTCTTATCCTTGGATCTCTTAAAGGGACCAACCATATCAAGTCCCCAGACTACAAATGGTCAAGTAATTGGAATCATCCTTAACTCCTGAGCCCGAACATGAGCTCGACGTGCAAATTTATGACAACCGTCACACCTTCTAACCAAGTCCTCAGCATCAGCATGAGCCGTCAGCCAATAAAAACCTTGACGAAAAGCTTTGGCTAACAGAGATTTTGAACCAACATGATGACCACAGTCCCCTTCATGGATCTCACGTAGGATCTCACAACCTTCTTCACGATACACGCAATGCCGAAACGCCCCTGTGAGACTGTAATGATGCAACTCTCTGTTGACAATAGTCATTGACTTGGACCACCGGATTATCTGCCTGGCCAAAACTTCATCCTCAGGTAACTCGCCCCGGGTCATATACGCCAAATAGGGAACTGTCCAATCCGGGATAACATGAAGAGCCGCCACCAACCGAGCCTCCGGGTTAGGAATAGCCAAATCCTCCTCTATGGGTAACTTGACCGACGGGTTATGAAGGACATCAAGAAAAACATTGGGCGGCAACGGCTTACATTGAGAACCCAACCGGCTTAAAGCGTCCGCCGCTTCATTCTTTCTCCGGTCCACATGCTCAACCTGATAACCCTTTAAGTGACCATCAATAACATCCACCTCCCATCGATAAGCCGCCATGAGTGGATCTTTGGAGTCCCAAGTACCTGATACTTGTTGAGCTACCAAATTCGAGTCACCAAAGCACCTAACCCGGCTTAAGTTCATCTCCTTAGCCACTCGAAGTCCATGGAGTAAGGCCTCATATTCAGCTACATTGTTATTGCAAGGAAACATTAAACGGAGAACATAACAAAATTTATCACCTCGAGGGGAAGCTAGCACAACTCCAGCCCCTGAGCCCTCCAATTGCCTGGACCCATCAAAGTGAATAGTCCAATATGTGTTATCCGACTTTTCCTCCGGTGTCAGCAACTCTGTCCAGTAATTGATGAAATCCACAAGTGCCTGGGACTTGATTGCCGTATGAGGCATATACTTTAACCCGTGAGGTCCAAGCTCAATGGCCCACTTGGCAACCCGGCCAGTTGCCTCCCTGTTTTGGATTATATCTCCCAAAGGAGCAGAACTGACCACAGTGATGGGATGACCCTGAAAATATTGTTTAAGCTTCCGGCTTGCCATGAAAACTCTATACACCAGCTTCTGCCAATGTGGGTATCTCTGCTTGGACTCAATGAGAACCTCACTGATATAATAAACCGGCCATTGAACCAGGTATTCCTTGCCTGCCTCCTTTCGCTCTACCACAATGGCCACACTGACAGCCCTGGCATTTGCAGCCACATATAGCAGCAATGGCTCTTTATCAACAAGAGCAGCAAGGACAGGTGGCTCGGCAAACTGCTTTTTCAAGTCCTCAAACGCCGCATCAGCAGCATCACTCCAGACAAAATTATCTATCTTTTTCATCATCTGATATAGAGGGATAGCTTTCTCCCCCAACCGGCTGACAAACCGGCTCAATGCTGCAATACGACCCGCCAGACGTTGAACATCATTGATACATGCCGGTTTAGCCAGAGAAGTAATTGCCTTGATCTCTTCCGGGTTAGCCTCAATGCCCCTGTTAGACACCAAAAAACCCAAGAGCTTGCCTGCCGTTACACCAAAGGCACACTTGGCCGAATTAAGCATCATCTTATAAATTCGGAGATTATCAAAAGTTTCCTATCAATGTCTCCTCTTTCCTGGACTTCACAACAATATCATCCACATAAGCATGAACATTGCACCCAATCTGAGTATGAAGACAATTCTGCACATAGCGCTGATAAGTCGCCTGGGCACTCTTGAGCCCAAAAGGCATAGACACATAGCAGAAGGCTCCAAAGGGAGTTATAAAAGCTGTCTTCTCCTGGTCCTTAACTGCCATCTTGATCTGATGATAACCAGAATAAGCATCCAGTAAACCCAAACGCTCACAACCCGCCGTAGCATCAATAATCTGATCAATACGAGGGAGGGCGAAAGGATCAGCTGGTGATACGTCTCCGTCGTATCTACTTTTCCAAACACTGTTGCCCTTGTTTTGGACTCTAACTTGCATGATTTGAATGGAACTAACCCGGACTGACGCTATTTTCAGCAGAATTACCATGGTGTTATTTATGTGCAGAAGCAAACGTTCTCGGAATGACCTGAAACTTCACGGAGACACTTTTCAAAAAATAAGAAAAATACCTGCCAAAACCGGCGGATCTCGGGTAGGGGGTCCCGAACTGTGCGTCTAGGCGGATGGTAACAGGAGACGAGGGACACAATGTTTTACCCAGGTTCGGGCCCTCTTGATGGAGGTAAAAACCCTACGTCCTGCTTGATTAATATTGATGATATGGGTAGTACAAGAGTAGATCTACCACGAGATCAAGGAGGCTAAACCCTAGAAACTAGCCTATGGTATGATTGTTGTTCGTCCTACAGACTAAAACCCTCCGGTTTATATAGACACCGGAGAGGGCTAGGGTTACATAGATTCGGTTACAATGGTAGGAGATCTACATATCCGTATCACCAAGCTTGCCTTCCACGCCAAGGAAAGTCCCTTCCGGACACGGGACGAAGTCTTCAATCTTGTATCTTCATAGTCCAGGAGTCCGGCCGAAGGTATAGTCCGGCTATCCGGACACCCCCTAATCTAGGACTCCCTCAGTAGCCCCTGAACCAGGCTTCAATGACGACGAGTCTGACGCGCAGATTGTCTTCGGCATTGCAAGGCGGGTTCCTCCTCCAAGTACTTCATAGAAGATTTTGACCACAAAGGTAGTGTCCGGCTCTGCAAAATAAGTTTCCACATATGGCCATAGAGAGAATAATATTTACACAAATCTAATCTGCTGACGTATTCCGTGGCGTGACATCACACCACGGCCAAGTCTTTATTCGAATCGTTTTACTGTTCTACCTCAGCTCATTTAGCGAGGCGGTTTCCTTGGCACGTCTTGTCAAAGCAGAGATCGTGTCCCCTTATTCCGGGTTTCTCATCAATATGGGCGTGGGCAACCCAACCGCACCATTGATTACGACGCTTGGGAGATAAGCGAGTTTTACCAGGTGGGTGGGGACGCATAGTCGCGTCCGCCCATATAAGGGGATAAGGATTCACATTTTCATCCACGCCTTCTTCCTCCTTTGCCTATCCATTTCCGCGCATTCAAGCTCCAGCGCCCAAGTCTGCACACCCCACCTCAACCTTCTCCAGCCATGTCCGGAGTGGGAGGCATGTGGATGGTCTCCTCTGTCACGAAGGGACACATCAAAAGACCGAGGAAGGCCGGATACTTGTCTAACGACATTGCGCACCGGCTTCCCGAAGAGGGGCAACTCATCCCCACCCCTAGGCCCCATGAGAGGGTGGTGTTCCTCCCCCATTTTCTCCGCGGACTGGGCTTCCCTCTCCACCCATTTGTCCGGGGGCTCATGTTCTACTATGGCCTGGATTTCCACGATCTAGCCCCGAACTTTGTCCTCAACATCTTGGCGTTTATCGTCGTGTGCGAGGCTTTCTTCTGCATCCGCCCCCATTTCGGCCTATGGCTCAAGACTTTCAATGTCAAGCCGAAGGTGGTGCGCGGCACCCAGGCGGAGTGCGGAGGCACCATGGTGGGCAAGATGCCCAACGTCCTATGGCTCGAGGGCTCCTTCGTGGAGTCCCTAAAGGGGTGGCAATCGGGATGGTTTTACATCACCGAGCCGCGCGACCCTGAATGGGTCGCAACCCCCGAATTCCGATCCGGACCCCCTATGCGGCTCGGCTCCTGGAAAGAGACGGGCCTGTCGTGGGGTAAAAAAGGAGAGCTGACCGGACTCGAAACATGCGTCCAAACCCTGGTGGACAAGAAGCTCAAACTTGTCAACGTAGTCCAGGTTATGCTCATCCGCCGGATCCTCCCATGTCAACAACGGGCTTTCAACCTGTGGGAGTTCGACCCGGCGCGGCACCGAACTCTGAGCAGGCTCTTCGACACGACGTACGAAGATGCCTAGAAGGTGCTTTTCAAGGGCGCCGAGGCCCCCGCCTCCGCTACCGAGGATCGCGGATGCAGCACACAGCGTCACGCTCGTGCGGTAAGCTGTTTTTACCTTTTACAGGGTATTAGTTTTTCATAGTTTGACTCCATGCGGGATCTAAGCTCCCTTACCTTTGACAGGATTGGCAGGAGACGTCCGGATCAATCAACTATCCGGCTCCTTTGCCCGAAGGCCCAGCGGACGCTTGCTTGGTGAAGCTGCTGATTCTGGCACCCTATGTGGTGCCAGAGAAGAAGGCCAAGAAGAAGGCCACAGGGACTCGAAAGAGTGCCCGGCGCCAGGAGGTGTCGGATTCATCATCCGACGACTCCAAGGCGCACTCCTCCCATGGAGACGAGGAGGAGGAAGAAGAGACCTCTCCCCCTCCAGTGGGGGGAGGGAAGAAAAGGAAGGCCGCCCCAACTGGGGAGGCCGAAGGGTCCAAGAAGGGGAAGACCCCTCCTCCGGACTACTCCACCAATGCCGACGACGGCGAAGAGGAGTGGCCGCACAGGGCCAAGCCCCTGGCGAGATCGTAAGTATCCGGATACCAGAGTGATTCATAGTATTCCCCATTGCATAGCTTTTCCTTACGTCGAACATGTCTATGCAGTCCGCCCAAGGCCGGGCTCGACGAGTCGTCAAGCGGCTCCCTGGATTCGTCGGATGTGAATTTGCTTCCGGCGGCTACCTCCCCTCACCCTACGGACGACGCCTAGGTGGCGTCCCAACAGGTTCCAAGCCAGGAGGAGGTGATCTTGGAGGCGCCGCAAGGCAACCTCCCGGACTCCAGGCGTGAAGGGGATAGAACCCCCAAGGGCTCTAAGTCTGGCTTTGAGCCGGACACCGCGCCAGAACCTTCAACGGTTCCGGACTCCGGTAGGCAGCCTCCTTCTAAGAGGAGCAAGCCTACCGATCCGGTGACCTCCGTCCAACCGGAGGCACCGGACAATTTGCTGGAGGTGCTTAACGGCGCCTCCATCGACGAGGAGCACCGCACTATTATGAGTGCGGTGATCCAGAAGGTTTAGTCCGCCAAGAGCGGACTGACTGAAGCCTGTGCCAGCCTTCTAACAGGCTTTGAGGTAAGTAAAGAATATGTAAAAATATTACCGCATAGACAGTAGCCCTTGATGCTTTGTTCGGCGTTCGGAAAGAAAAGCCGAATAGAGGATCTAATAATATTCGCAGGAGTCTAACATAATCAAGTCAATATGCGTATGCAGGCTTCGCTGCTGGCCTCCGCCGCACTGACTGTGGAGGTGGATACGCTGAAGCAAAACCTTGCGCGGTCCGAGAATGAGCTTGGCCATGCCAAGAGGCAACTCGAGGAGACGGAAGGTAAGTAATACCTTGTGCAAGTATATAGAGAAGATGTGGTTGCAAAAAATGACAGGATCAATGTGCTATTATAGGGGCCACGACCGAGGTGGCAACCCTTAAGCAAGCGCTGTCCGAGGCCGAAAACAGAGCGGCCGCGGAGCGCACGGAGAGAGGGAAGCAGGAGGCGCGGGTGGAGGAGGTGCAGAAAGAGCTCCAGGCTCTCATGAAAAAACACGAGAGTTTGGAGCTTGACTCAAAAACGCAAGCGTCCGAGCTTGCGGCGGCCCTCAAAAGCGCGAAGTCTGCCAAGGCCGAAGCCCAGAAAGCCCTCAAAGAAATTAAAGGGATGAAGAAGATAGCGGCGGGTAAGGCATTCATTATGCAAAACAAGCACGTGAAAGTGAATTACTTGTTACTTACCCAAGTCCAGAGCTCTCCAGGAGCATTCGCAGATTTTCCCCGCAGTGCGTCTGATGCCGCCGCCTACTACCGAGCCGAAGAGGGGAGCTCGACGGAGAAGGTGTTCTGGTCTCAGTATGTTGAGGCCGTACACCTGGTGCTTTTGAGCGACCAGCTGAAGCAAATGGTCGAGCTCCACAAGGTTGCCGAACAGGCCATAAAGGGCCTCATAGTTCGGCTGTGGCCTAGAGAGGCTCTGCCTGGGAGCTACTTCGGGCTGGTGAGGCGGCTGGTGGATGCCTGTCCACGGCTTGAAGTAATCAAGCGCTCCGTCTGCATCGAAGGTGCCCGTAGGGCGCTTGCCCGTGCTAAAGTGCACTGGGGCAAGATGGATGCGGAGAAGCTGGTGAAGGACGGGCCACCGCCGGGCAAAGAGCATCGCATCCCGGAAGCACATTATGAGGGCGTCCTGAAGGGTGCCCGCCTTATAGCGGATGAATGCTCCAAAAATGTAATGTTTGAGTAAACTCGCATTTGTGATCATGTACGCTGAAAACTTGTCCATATGCGCTGAGCAATGCTTTTGAATTTACAATATTGCCTTCTGTGCGGCAGTTTATCAAATTTGAGAGATGGTGAGTCATCGGCTTCTGCCCCCATGCCGCGAGTGCTGGGGTGTTCGGGATAAACATGAGCGCTCTTTTTCCCATTCTTGGGTCCTTCAGGGAGGCGCTCAACACAACGAACAAGGCAATCGGACTATAATGCTTGAACACTCTCACTTAGCCATAGAATTCTATAATTTTAAATTTCGGCGAAGCCCCTAGTGTTCGGAAGACCGAGTTCGGGGCGCTATCCACGCCTAGGCCGGACAAAGCCGACTCCTCGCTCTAAGCGGCATAAGTCTTTAGGGACTCGAAAACCTCTCGAACAGCAACCAGCTCTCGCCTCATCATGACGGTCAGTTTTAGCTTTCTCTACTGAGGTGCTTAGCCCGGCTCAACTGGGGCACAATTGTAGTAGTTCTCCTAGTGCTACCTTAGCCGATATAACGGAACGTAAGGTACAAAAACATAGGAGCCGGGCAAACCCAACTATTGACCCAAGACATGATTCGGAGCCGATGCATATAATGCTATAAGTTCGGGGTGCCGCACTTGTGAAAGTGTTCGGACTTCTCACACCGTGTTGTGGGGTACTTAAGCCCTTGGCATATTGGCCGTACCAAAGTGTACGGGTGCAACATGTCATTAATGAACATATATTCGTAAAAAAGAGTAATGCAATAATAGACGGAAGCTATGCATTATTTATTTAAAAAAGCTACGATCAAAGCAGAACGATACAAATACTACAATAAGAAAAAGATGGGACTATTTAACATGTCCTTTCCAGGGGCAAGCTGCGGAATGTTATGTGAAACAGGTATACTGCTCGTTATAGAGACCACCTTAGAGTTCCATAGTGCGGCGTAGTTTTCTGCTTCCCTGGTTGTATCGTTTGTGCGGCAATTGTACTGCCGGACAAGCCTTCCGAAGAATGGAGTCCTGAAAATAAGAGAAAATTAAGAAATCGGCAGTCCCTAGTGCGGTTTAAGCCGCGTTGCCCCTACCCCTGTGCCCATGGTATTTCCAGAGCGTAGTTATGTAGGCGCAACACTGGTTTCGCAAGTTCGCGAGGGCTGGGGTTGGGGCCGCATTGCTACGCTTGCTCTGAACGTGCCAGGCGGTCTTGTTGTAGGTTACTCCGGGCGCGCTTGACAGTGTCCAGACGTTTAATGGCCGAACTAGAGAATTGCCTTGAGAGGCTGCTTTGTACTTCCGCTGCGATAGCCGCCGTATGCTCTTCCGTTCGGAGAGAGCGTTCGGTGTTTCCATTGACCATGATGACGCCTCGAGGGCCTGGCATCTTGAGCTTGAGGTATGCGTAGTGCGGCACCGCATTGAACTTGGCAAATGCGGTTCGCCCGAGCAGTGCGTGATAGCCACTGCGGAACGCGACTATGTCGAAGATTAACTCCTCGCGTCGGAAATTATCCGGAGATCCGAAGACCACTTCAAGTGTAACTGAGCCTGTACAGTTGGCCTCTACACCTGGTATGACGCCTTTAAAGGTCGTTTTAGTGGGTTTAATCCTCGAGGGATCGATGCCCATTTTCCGCACTGTATCCTGGTAAAGCAGGTTCAGGCTGCTGCCGCCGTCCATAAGGACTCTAGTGAGGTGAAATCCGTCAATAATTGGGTCTAGAACCAATGCGGCGAATCCGCCATGACGGGTGCTAGTGGGGTGGTCCCTTCGATCAAAAGTGATCGGGCAGGAAGACCATGGGTTGAACTTTGGGGCGACTGGTTCCATCGCATATACGTCCCTTAGCGCACGCTTCCGCTCCCTCTTGGGGACGTGGGTTGCATACATCATGTTCACCGTCCGCACTTGTGGGGGAAAACCTTTCTATCCATTGTTGTTCGGCGGCCGGGGCTCCTCCTCGTCATCGCTATGCAGCCCCTTGTCTCTGCTTTCGGCATTTAACTTGCCTGCCTGCTTGAACACCCAACAATCCCTGTTGGTGTGATTGGCTGGTTTTTCGGGGGTGCCATGTATCTGGCATGAGCGGTCGAGTATTCGGTCCAAACTGGACGGGCCCGGAGTATTTATTTTGAATGGCTTTTTCCGCTGACCGGGTTTAGAGCCTCTAAATCCGGCATTAACTGCCGTATCCACAACATTGTCGCCGTTAATGCGGCGCTTTTGCTTGTTGCGACGCGACCTGCCACTGCTGTCCTTGGTATCCGAATTACCAGGGCTCTTGGTCATGTTATTGTTGTGAGCTAGCCAGCTGTCTTCTCCCGCGCAAAAGCGGGTCATAAGTGTCGTGAGGGCTGCCATAGATTTCGGCTTTTCCTGTCCTAGGTGCCGTGCAAGCCACTCGTCGCGGATGTTATGCTTGAAGGCTGCTAGGGCCTCTGCGTCCGGACAGTCGACGATTTGATTTTTCTTGGGTAGAAACCGTGTCCAGAATTGTCTGGCCGATTCCTCTGGCTGCTGAATTATGTGGCTAAGGTCATCGGCGTCTGGTGGTCGCACATAAGTGCCCTGGAAATTGTCGAGGAATGCGGCTTCTAGGTCCTCCCAACAACCAATCGATTCTGCTGGCAAGCTGTTAAGCCAATGCCGAGTTGGTCCTTTAAGCTTGAGTGGGAGGTATTTGATGGCGTGTAGGTCATCACCACGGGCCATGTGGATATGAAGGAGATAGTCCTCGATCCATACCGCAGGATCTGTTGTGCCATCATATGATTCGATGTTCATGGGTTTGAAACCCTCAGGGATTTGATGATCCATTACTTCATCTGTGAAGCATAGCGGGTGTGCGGCGCCTCTGTATTGGGCTATATCACGACACAGCTCAAACGAGCTTTGTCTACTGTGTTCGGCCCGGCTGGATTTATTGTATCCAGAGTGACGATTATTGTCTCGTGCCGTGGGGCGCCCACGCGATCCGTAGATCGATCTTGTTTGCCTTGCCTTGTCCTCCAATATATTTCATAGGTCTGGCGTGTTTTCCCGTGCCTTGGTATTTTTTGAGCGGCGCCGGGGTGCGGATTAAGGGCCGAGAGGCCTCTCTGTCGCGGCCACGGGGTGGCCGGTCGGCCGCATCATGCGCTGGTGATGTAGGTTTAGGTGCTTCCTCCTCTAATTGGGGTAGCAACCTGCACTTTGGGTAGCTTTTGGAGGGGCGTTCGAGTTCATACTCTTCGGCCGCAAGGACTTCAGTCCATCTGTCGGCTAGCAAATCTTGATCAGCTCTAAGTTGTTGTTGTTTTTTCTTGAGGCTGTTCGCCGTGGCCATAAGCCTGCGTTTGAAACGCTCTTGTTCGATGGGATCCTCCGGCACGACAAATTTGTCGTCGTTGAGGCTTGCCTCGTCTTCGGAGGGAGGCATATAATTATCGTCCTCGACCTCTCTGTCTGCCGCTCTCTCATGAGGGCTGGCTTATCCATCCTCCTGTGCTGAATCTTGCTGGAGGTGGTTGTCTTCGGCACGGTCCGGGGTGTTATTATCTCCCATGCCGGAATCACCGTTTTTGCTTTGGCGGGATTTAGAGTGGCGCCGCTGACGCCGGCGCTTAGGCTGCTTCTTGGAGGGGTCATCCTCCGCTGTCCCATCGCCATTGCCTTCTTTTGGGGTGTCCACCATGTATATATCATACGACGAGGTGGCTTTCCAGTGCCCTATAGGTGCTGGTTCTTGATCGTCTCCTGCATCGGCGTCCATACCATCGATGTCTTCGGAGTCGAAGTCGAGCATGTCGGTTAAATCATCGATAGTGGCTACGAAGTGGGTGGTGGGTGGGCTTTGAATTTCTTCATCATCCGCATCCCAACCTCGCTGGCCATAGTCCGGCTAGGGCTCTCCTGATAAAGAGAGAGACTTTAGTGAATTCAGAATATCGTCGAAGGGCGAGTGCTGAAAGATGTCTGCGGCGGTGAACTCCATGATCGGCGCCCAATCGGGTTCGATCGGTAGGGGTGCGGAGGGCTCGGAGTCTGGAGAGGATTCTGGCTCCTTGGAGTCACGGGCTTCGCAGAGAATAGGGCTGGTATTCGGCTCGATCGCCGTAGAGATTGCAGCCCCCGAGGCGGTGTCCAACCACCCATCCTCGATTGGCGCAGTTGGCTCCGAATTAAGGGTCGGAGCTGATGCGGGTGCGGCCTCCAGGGCACTGTTCGGCGGCAGAGCTAGATCATGCCCATTGTGACAGTGCGGCGCGCTCGGCTGCGGCTCGAATCCGTCGAAGATCAAGTCTCCGCGGAGGTCCGATGTGTAGTTTAAACTTCCAAATCTGACCTGATGGCCAGGGGCGTAGCTTTCGATCTGCTCCAGATGGTCAAGCGAATTGACCCGTAGTGCAAAGCCGCCAAATACGAAGATCTGTCTGGGGAGAAAAGTCTCACCCTGGATCGCATCGTCGTTGATGATCGGAGGAGTCATCGGGCCTAAAAGTGACGACACAGAGGAACTCTCAATGAAAGCACCAATGTTGGTGTCAAAATCGGCGGATCTCGGGTAGGGGGTCCCGAACTGTGCGTCTAGGCGGATGGTAACAGGAGACGAGGGACACAATGTTTTACCCAGGTTCGGGCCCTCTTGATGGAGGTAAAACCCTACGTCCTTCTTGATTAATATTGATGATATGGGTAGTACAAGAGTAGATCTACCACGAGATCAAGGAGGATAAACCCTAGAAACTAGCCTATGGTATGATTGTTGTTCGTCCTATGGACTAAAACCCTCCGGTTTATATAGACACCAGAGAGGGCTGGGGTTACACAAAGTCGGTTACAATGGTAGGAGATCTACATATCCGTATCACCAAGCTTGCCTTCCATGCCAAGGAAAGTCCCTTCCGGACACGGGACAAAGTCTTGAATCTTGTATCTTCATAGTCCAGGAGTCTGGCCGAAGGTATAGTCCGGCTATCCGGACACCCCCTAATCCAGGACTCCCTCACCTGAAACTTCATGGAGACACTTTTCAGAAAATAAGAAAAATACCTGCTAAAGATGAAGGCCAGGGGGCCCACCGTCTTGCCACAAGGGTGGGGGGCGCGCCCCCTACCTCATGGGCCCCCTGTTGCGTCTCCGACTCCAACTCCACCTCCATATATTGAGTTTCGATGAGAACAAAATCAGAGATAAGAATTCATCGCGTTTTACGATACGGAGCCGCCGCCAAGCCCTAAAACCTCTCGGGAGGGCTGATCTGGAGTCCGTTCGGGGCTCTAGAGAGGGGAATCTGTCGCCATCGTCATCATCAACCATTCTCCATCAACAATTTCATGATGCTCACCGCCGTGCGTGAGTAATTCCATCATAGGCTTGCTGGACGGTGATGGGTTGGATGGGATCTATCATGTAATCGAGTTAGTTTTGTTAGGGTTTGATCCCTAGTGTCCACTATGTTCTGAGATTGATGTTGCTATGACTTTGCTATGCTTAATGCTTGTCACTAGGGCCTGAGTGCCACGATTTCAGATCTACACCTATTATGTTTTCATCAATATATGAGTGTTCTTGATCCTATCTTGCAAGTCTATAGTCACCTATTATGTGTTATGATCCGTTAACCCCGAAGTGACAATAATCGGGATACTTACCGGTGATGATCGTAGTTTGAGGAGTTCATGTATTCACTATGTGTTAATCCTTTATTCCGGTTCTATATTAAAAGGAGGCCTTAATATCCCTTAGTTTCCGTAAGGACCCCGCTGCCACGGGGGGGTAGGACAAAAGATGCCATGCAAGTTCTTTTCCATAAGCATGTATGACTATGTTCGGAATACATGCCTACATTATATCAATGAATTGGAACTAGTTTTGTGTCACCCTAGGTTATGATTGTTACATGATGAACCGCATCCGGCATAATTCTCCATCATCGATCCATTGCCTACGAGCTTTCCATATATTGTGCTTTGCTTATTTACTTTTCCGTTGCTATTGCTATCATCAGTACAAAATACCAAAAACATTGCTTTTACTACTGTTACCTTTTGCTACCATTATCACCACTATCATATTACTTTACTACTAAACACTTTGCTGCAGATATTAAGTTTCCAGGTGTGGTTGAATTGACAACTCAGCTGCTAATACTTGAGAATATTCTTTGGCTCCCCTTGTGTCAAATCAATCAATTTGGGTTGAATACTCTACCCTCGAAAACTGTTGCGATCCCCTATACTTGTGGGTTATCAAGACTATTTTTTGGCGCCGTTGCCGGGGAGCATAGCTCTATTCTTTGAGTCACTTGGGATATATATATCTGCTTATCATTATGAAGAACTTGAGAGATCCAAAAACCAAGATCTATCCCTCAACTACGAGGGGAGGTAAGGAACTGCCATCTAGCTCTGCACTTGATTCACCTTCTGTTATGAGTAAGTTTGCGACACCTACACCTGCTTCTGCTATTCGTTCTGATATGTCGCATGTTATTGATGATGACACTTCTGCTATGCATGATACTTATGATGAAACTACCTCTATGCCTGATACTACTATGCCACTTAGTGATTTTCTTGATGAACAACTTGCTAGGGCTAGAGAAATTGAAAATATTGAATCTGATGATACTGATGAATGTGATGATGAAGAACCACTTGCTATTCCTAAGGGTTATGTATTTGATCAAGATGCTTCTTTAGCTATTTTAGCTTGCACAAATAGAACTGAACTTAAAAAATTATTAGCTAAATGGAGTAAGCAATCTCTAAATGATAGAATGAAACCTGACCCTGCTTTGGCTACTTCACCTATCGTTGTTACTGATAAGGATTATGAATTCTCTGTTGATCCTGATATAATTACTTTGGTTGAATCTGATCCTTTTCATGGTTATGAATCTAAAACTGTTGTGGCACATCTTACTAAATTAAATGATATAGCTACCCTGTTTACTAAAGATGAGAGAACTCGTTACTTTTACATCCTGAAAATATTTCCGTTCTCATTAAAGGGTGATGCTAAGATATGGTTTAATTCTCTTGATCCTGGTTGTGTGCGTAGTCCCCAGGATATGATTTATTACTTCTCTGCTAAATATTTCCCTGCTCATAAGAAACAAGCTGCTTTAAGGGATATATATAATTTTGTGCAAATTGAAGAAGAGAGTCTCCCAGAAGCTTGGGGGAGGCTTCTCCAATTACTTAATGCTTTGCCTGATCATCCTCTTAAGAAAAATGAAATACTTGATATCTTTTATAATGGACTAACCGATGCCTCCAGAGATTACCTGGATAGTTGTGCTGGTTCTGTTTTCAGGGAAAGAACACCGGATGAAGCTGAAATTCTATTGAATAATATGTTGGCAAATGAAAATAATTGGACACCTCCGGAGCCAATTCCTGAGCCTATTCCTAAACCAACTCCGAAGAAGAGGGGTATTCTATTTCTCAGTCCTGAAGATATGCAAGAGGCAAAGAAATCTATGAAAGAAAAGGGTATTAAACATGAGGATGTTAGGAATTTACCTCCTATTGAAGAAATACATGGTCTTAATTTACCGCCTGTTGAAGAAACATATAATCTTAATCCTTTACCTATCGAAGAAACTCATGGTCTTGATAACCCGACACAGGTAGTAAAGGTAAATTCTCTCTATAGATATGATAAAGCTGTAATCCCATTTACTAAGTTTGCTAGCCCATGCTTAGATGAGTTTGATAAATTTATGGCTAAGCAAGAAGCTTTTATTGCTTATTTTGGTAGACAATTGAAATACAATTCAAATATGCTTGGACACTTGGGTGATTACATGGCTAATGTCAAAGGTGAACTTAAACTTATTAGTAAACATGCTTCTATGGTCACCCCTCAAGTAGAACAAGTACTTAAAGCTCAAAATGATTTTCTCAATGAATTGAATAGCAAAGATAATGATTATGCCGTTAGAGTGGCTACTAAAACTAGTATAATGACTCAAGAACCTTTGTATACTGAAGGCCACCCTAAGAGAATTGAGCAAGATTCTCAGAGAAATAATATAGATGTACCTAGTTCTTCTAAAAAGAAGAAAAAGAAAAATGATAAGACTTTGCATGCTTCTAGTGATCCTATTGTTGAAACACCAGAGAATCCAAATGATATTTCTATTTCTGATGCTGAAACACAACCTGTTAATGAACCTGAAACTAGTGATAATGCTAATAATAATGTTCATACTGATGATCAACCTAGTAATGACAATGACATAGAAATTGAACCTGCTATTGATCTTGATAACCCACAATCAAAGAATCAACGTTATGATAAGAAAGATTTTGTTGCTAGGAAACATGGTAAAGAAAGAGAGCCTTGGGTTCAGAAACCCGTGCCTTTTCCTCCTAAACCATCCAAGAAAAAGGATGATGAGGATTTTGAGCATTTTGCTGAAATGATTAGACCTATCTTTTTGCGTATGTGATTAACTGATATGCTCAAAACTAATCCTTATGCTAAGTACATGAAAGATATTATTACAAATAAAAGAAAGATACCGGAAGCTGAAATTTCCACCATGCTTGCTAATTATACTTTTAAGGATGGAATACCAAAGAAACTTGGAGATCCAGGAGTACCCACTATACCATGCTCCATTAAAAGAAACTATGTTAAAACTGCTTTATGTGATCTTGGAGCCGGTGTTAGTGTTATGCCTCTCTCTTTATATCGTAGACTTGATTTGAATAAGTTGCCACCTACTGAAATATATTTGCAAATGGCTGATAAATCAACAGCTATACCAGTCAGTATTTGTGAGGATGTGCCTGTTGTAGTTGCAAACGTTACTATTTTAACGGACTTTGTTATTCTTGATATTCCCGAGGATGATAGTATGTCTATTATTCTTGGAAGACCCTTTTTGAATACTGCAGGGGCTGTTATTGATTGTACTAAAGGCAATGTCACTTTTCATGTTAATGGTAATGAGCATACGGTACACTTTCCAAAGAAACAACCTCAAGTTCATAGTATCAACTCGATTGGAAAAATTCCATTGATTATATTTGGAGGTTTTGAATTTCCTCTACCTACTGTCAAGAAGAAATATGATATTCTTATTATTGGGGATGCGCATATCCCCGTTGAGGTAACATAGTGTTATTCGAAATTTCTCCGGTTCCATGTTATTCGGAATGAGTTCGTTAACAAGACTTGATCAACCTTGTTAGTGGATTCCTTTTGATGATCATGAGATGGATGAAACTAGAAGGCACAACCTTCTGTACCCCACTTTTACTTTCTGTTATTCATATTAAATAAAAATGAAATAAATATTTTTCTGTCTGTTATCTGATTATTAGTGGAATATAAAAATACCTCAAAAATAAAAGTTCTCCAAATGCCCTGAAAATTAAATATGAGTTTTTCTAGAATATTTGAGGATTTATGGAACAAAGAACACACCAGGGGGGCCAACCACCTTGCCACGAGGGTGGAGGGCGCGCCCAGCCCCCTAGGGCGCGCCCCCTTTCCTCGTGGGCCCACGGTGGCCCTCCTCCACTTATTCCTGCACTCACACACTTCATCTTCCTCCCCCAAACATGAATAACCAGCTCAAACCCGAGTCCAAGCTCGTTTTGCTGCCATTTTCGATATCCTTGCTCAAAGCACCTCTCACAAAACTGCTTAGGGAGATTGTTCCTTGGTATGTGACTCCTCCATTGGTCCAATTAGTTTTTGTTGTAGTGCTTTATTCATTGCAAATTTTTGCTGCTTAGGTGACCCTGTTCTTGAGCTTGCATGTCAAATTTATATTGTCAAAAGTAGTTTTGATGCATGATATAGGCCCTAGGCACTTGTAGGAGTAGTTACTATCAATACTATTGAGTTTGGTTTACTTTTATTTTGAAGTTACTAAAAAATTTCAGAATTTTTCAGAGGAAGAAAAATGCTTAGGAAAATGTTCCAAGGTGGTTCTTCAAAGAAGCAAGGACCCATGCTTGCAATGCGTGATGCTGACGAAGAGCCACCAAGAGACGCTCCAGTGCGTCCTTATGAGTGACCTTCTAAAATTTTTATGGATCAAGCGGGAATAAAAGAAGAATTCAACACATATTTGCGTAACGCTGATCTCGTGAGCTTCAAGGAAGAGAAGTGCAGTCAGTATCATGAGCTCACTAGCTCCTTTGTGAGGAGGCAAGAGGAGGATATACTATTACCAGAGAGGAGGCAGATGAGTATGAGAGGAGAGAGGAGGCTGCTCGTCGCCACGCTGCAGCTCAGCAGGCGATAGCTGCTGCATCACAGTACGACCGCAACAACTATTATTATGGATATCCGCCAGGCCAGCCGTGGCCATAGACCAACTTAGGCCAAAAGCCTAAGCTTGGGGGAGTACGTATTTCTCACCGACATTACATTTATGCTCACACACTCATTGCTAGATGTCGGTGCTCATACTTTTTCATTGTATCATCCATGCTAGTTTATTTTTCATTTTTATGCTTTCTTCTTGTGTATTTAATAAACCTTAATAAAAACAAAAAAAATTAGTTGTAGCTTTTAATTAGTTTACTTTCCATGCTTGTAGTAGTAATTAAAAAGAAAACCCAAAAAGGTTTCATGTTCTTCTTTTGCTTGTTGGGAGCTTTCCCGTGTAAATAGTTTTATTTCTTTTCTTTTCTTTGGGGGTCGATAGGAGAAGACGATGATTAAATTGTTGAAGTGGATCTTATATGCATTATTGTTGATCTGACAAAAGAGCCAATATTGCCTTGTCTTCTCCTGTTTATTGAATTCCTACAGATTCCAGCTTAGTCCAATGCACGTGCACTATTATTATTATTCACATCGTTCGGTCGTGCAAGTGAAGGGCAATTATGATGATATATGATGGACTGGCTGAGATGAGAAAAGCTGGTATGAACTCGACCTCTTTTGTTTTTGTAAATATGATTAGTTCATCATTCCTGATTCAGCCTATTATGAATAAACATGTTTGCAATGACAACTAGAGATCATAGTTTCTTGTGCCATGCTTGATTAGCTATGAGTTATAATGGTTTACCTTGCGTGCCAACATGCTATTGAGATGGTTATGATGTGGTATGATAGGGTGGTATCCTCCTCTGAATGATTTAAGTGATTTGACTTGGCACATGTTCACGCATGTAGTTGAAACAAAATCAACATAGCCTTCACGATATTTATGTTCATGGTGGATTATATCCTACTCATGCTTGCATTCAGTGTTGATTAATTTTAATGCATGTTCATGACTATTGTCACTTTCCAGCTGGTCGCTTCCCAGTCTTTTGCTAGCCTTCACCTGTACTAAGCGGAAATACTGCTTGTGCATCCAAATTCCTTAAACCCCAAAATTATTCCACATGAGTCCACTATACCAACCTATATACGGTATCTACCTGCCATTCCAAGTAAATTTGTATGTGCCAAACTCTAAACCTTCAAATAAATATCCTCTTTTGTATGCTCGAATAGCTCATGTGTCAACTAGGGATGTCTGTATCTTCCATGTTAGGCAGGTTATTCTCAAGAGGAGTGGACTCCGCTCCTCACTCATGAGATAAATGGCTGGTCACCGGGATGCCCAGTCCCATGCTTTATGCAAACTAAATCAAAATAATTGCAAACAAAACCCCCCTGGGACTCTTGTTAGTTGGAGGCACTCATTGTTTCGAGCAAGCCATGGATTGATGCTTGTGGTGGAAGGGGGAGCATAAACTTTACCATTCTGTTTGGGAACCGCCTATAATGTGTGTAGCATGGAAGATAGCGCCAACCCTTGGTTGTTATGTTGACAATGAAAGTATACAGCTCAAAGTATTATTCACCACTGTTTCAAAACTGAGCTCTGGCACCTCTACAAATCCCTGCTTCCCTCTGAGAAGGGCCTATCTATTTACTTTTATGTTGAGTCATCATCCTCTTATTAAAAGCACCAGTTGGAGAGTACTGCTGTCATTTGCATTCATTATTGTCAGTTTACATTGAGTATGACTTGACTGGATCTCTTTTACCATGAATTACAATGTCTAGTCAGTCCTTGGTCTTTAAAGGTGCTCTGCATTTATGTTTTGCGGTCTTAGAAAGGGCTAGCGAGATACCATCTTGTTATATCATATTATGATTGTTTTGAGAAAGTGTTGTCATCCGAGTATTATTATTATGGCTCGCTAGTTGATTATGCTATTGATATGAGTAAACTTGAGACCTATGCGTTATTGCAAATGTGGTTAGTTATAATCTTTGCTGAAAACTTGAATGCTGGCTTTACATATTTACAACAACAAGAGCAAACAGAGTTTCTAAAAGTTTTTCTTTATCACTTTCAGTTTATCAACTGAATTGCTTGAGGACAAGCAAAGGTTTAAGCTTGGGGAAGTTGATACGTCTCCGTCGTATCTACTTTTCCAAACACTTTTTCCCTTGTTTTGGACTCTAACTTGCATGATTTGAATGGAACTAACCCGGACTGACGTTGTTTTCAGCAGAATTACCATGGTGTTATTTATGTGCAGAAGCAAACGTTCTCGGAATGACCTGAAACTTCACGGAGACACTTTTCAGAAAATAAGAAAAATACTTGCCAAAGATGAAGGCCAGGGGGCCCACCGTCTTGCCACGAGGGTGGGGGGCGCGCCCCCTACCTCGTGGGCCCCCTGTTGCATCTCCGACTCCTACTCCACCTCCATATATTGAGTTTCGATGAGAAAAAAATCAGAGAGAAGAATTCATCATGTTTTACGATACGGAGCCGCCGCCAAGCCCTAAAACCTCTCGGGAGGGCTGATCTGGAGTCCGTTCGGGGCTCCGGAGAGGGGAATCTGTCGCCATCGTCATCATCAACCATCCTCCATCACCAATTTCATGATGCTCACCGACGTGTGTGAGTAATTCCATCATAGGCTTGCTGGACGGTGATGGGTTGGATGGGATCTATCATGTAATCGAGTTAGATTTGTTAGGGTTTGATCCCTAGTGTCCACTATGTTCTGAGATTGATGTTGCTATGACTTTGCTATGCTTAATGCTTGTCACTAGGGCCCGAGTGCCATGATTTCAGATCTGGACCTATTATGTTTTCATCAATATATGAGTGTTCTTGATCCTATCTTGCAAGTCTATAGTCACCTATTATGTGTTATGATCCGTTAACCCCGTAGTGACAATAATCGGGATACTTACCGGTGATGACCGTAGTTTGAGGAGTTCATGTATTCACTATGTGTTAATGCTTTGTTCCGGTTCTCTATTAAAAGGAGGCCTTAATATCCCTTAGTTTCCGTAAGGACCCCGCTGCCACGGGAGGGTAGGACAAAAGATGGCATGCAAGTTCTTTTCCATAAGCACGTATGACTATGTTTGGAATACATGCCTACATTATATCAATGAATTGGAGCTAGTTCTGTGTCAGCCTAGGTTATGACTTGTAACACCCATGATGCGGCTATATCTCCCACGTGTCGGAGCACGACTTAGAGGCATAACCGCATTGTAGGCAGTGTCGCAAGAGGGGTAATCTTTACACATCCCATGTACTGAAAAAGAAAGAGGTACATAGTTGGCTTACAATCACCACTTCACACAATAACATAAATATAGCATTACAATCAGCCAGATACAGTCAAGGTCCAACTACGGAACCAAAATAAAGACAACCCCAAATGCATAATGTCCCCGATCGCCCCAACTGGACTCCACTACTGATCGTATGGAAAAGAAACATAGTATCGTCCTGAGTCCTCATCGAACTCCCACTTGAGTTCAGTCGCATCTCCTGGAATGGTATCATCGGCACCTGCATCTGGTTTTGTTAGTAATCCGTGAGTCACGGGACTCAGCAACCTCACACCCTCACGATCAAGACTATTTAAGCTTATGGGTAGGTAAAGGTATGATGTGGAGCTGCAGCAAGCACTAGCATATATGGTGGCTAACTTACGCAAAAGAGAGTGAGAAGAGAAGGCAAAGCACGTTCGAGAATGTATGATCAAGAAGTGATCCTAGACTACTTACGTTCAACCATAACACGAGACCGTGTTCTCTTCTCGGACTACGCCGAAAAGAGACCATCACGGCTACACACGCTGTTGATCCATTTTATTAAGTTAAGTTTCAGGTTTTCTACAACCGGACATTAACAAATTCCCATCTGTCCATAACCGTGGGCACGGCTTTCGAAAGTTCAAATCCCTGCAGGGGTGTCCCAACTTAGCCCATCACAAGCTCTCACGGTCAACGAAGGATATTCCTTCTCACAAGACGGCCTGATCAGACTCGGAATCCCGGTTACAAGACATCTCGACAATGGTAAAACAAGACCAGCAAAGCCACCCGATGTGCTGACAAATCCCGATAGGAGTCGCACGTATCTCGTTCTCAGGGCAACACCGGATGAGACTAGCTACGAGTAAAACCAACCCTCAAGTTTCCCCGAGGTGGCCCCGCAGGCAGCTTAGTTTGGACCAACACTCAGAGGAGCACTTGCTCGGGGGGTTTAAAATAAAGATGACCCTTGAGTCCACGGAACCCAAGGGAAAAAGGCTAGGTGAAAAATGGTAAAACCAAGGTTGGCCTTGCTGGAGGAGTTTTATTCAAGGCGAACTGTCAAGGGGTTCCCATTATAACCCAACCGTGTATGGAACGCAAAATCAAGGAACATAACACCGGTATGACGGAAACTAGGGCGGCAAGAGTGGAACAAAACACCAGGCATAAGGCCGAGCCTTCCACCATTTACCAAGTATATAGATGCATTAAAGTAAACAAGTTATAATAATGATATCCTAACAATAATCATGTTCCAACAAGGAACAAGCTCCAATCTTCACCTGCAACTAGCAACGCTATAAGAGGGGCTGAGCAAAGCGGTAACATAGCCAAACAACGGTTTGCTAAGACAAGGTGGGTTAGAGGTTTGACATGGCAATATGGGAGGCATGATAAAGCATGTGGTAGGTATCGAGGCATAGGCATAGCAATAGAGCGAGCAACTAGCAAGCAAAGATAGAAGTGATTTCAAGGGTATGGTCATCTTGCCTGCAAAGTTCTCTGAGTTGACGTAAGCTTGATCCTCGTAAGCGTACTCAACTAGTTCCTCGATCACGTACTCGTCTCCCGGCTCTACCCAAAGCAAGAACACAAGCAAAGGGAACCACAATCAACCACGATGCAATGCGCAAGCAACATGATGCAAAACATGGCATGATATGGAGGTAGTAATATGCAATGCATATGCATGCTCCGGAAGGAAAAGATCGAACCAGGCCTCAACTTGGCAAACCAAGAGTGCCGCTGGAAAGATGAGTTGATTTCGGTCGAAATTGATATAAAGATCACCGGAATCGGATGCACGGTTTGCAAATGGCAAGCAAAACAATAATGGCACCAAAACTGTGATTAACACTAAATGCATCAAGAAAAATAAGCTACTGCACTCTAACATAGCAACAAAGCACATGTAAGTGATCCACTCAAGATGCTTGACAAAATATGAACACTGAGCTACAGATAAATCACTCAATAGCAGGTTCAAACAAGCATGGCAAAAGTGCAAAAGATATCAGGTTCACAGACTTAGTGAAAATAACAACATGTCAGGATTTAACATCAGGAAGCAATGTTTAGAGCAAGCAAACAACATGCTACAGGTACATATAATGCCAATGCAAGGCATGGCATGAAACTACTCAAAGCATATAACAAAAGTCCTTTACTAACCATAAGCCAAAAGGGATCAGAAAATACAATGGCACCCATGTAAACATAGCAAGTTTCGTTAACAGATTCAGACTTAGCAGAAAACTAGACATGGCATAAAACAGAGTTACGTAGGCATGTTTGCGAGCTCGATGCACTCACCACAAGGCATTGCATGACAAACTAATCATACACCCAGCAATAAGACATGTTCAATAAGCTAACCATGGCAAGAGCACTCTCATAGCATGCATGGATCAACTACCACAACCTCGGCAAAATTGATTAACACGTAAATAATCTGCCAGGAACATTTTATAGCAAAAGTAGAGCAAGATTGCATCATGCTAGGGTACTTCATAATTTCAAACAAAGACAGGGATGGCTAGAGCATAACAATATCTCAAAATCATCCTTACTGAACATGCTCAAAAGAGGCATGGATCACTCTGTAGCAACATGAATACATGGCATAAAAATAACATCAGAGAAATGACTTAGAAGAATTCTTAGTCCCTGAAATCAGCAACATCACGAGAGCTACTTTGCATGCTTGTGCTAGTCACCACAAAGATCACAAAAATACATGGCATACACCCCTGTAAAGATGGCATGGCATAGCCCAAAACACATGTAGGGCTCAAGTTCATAGGAGGCACACATTAAACATGGCAAAAATGACAAATGTCCATAATCTGTTAAGAAACAGAAACTAACATTACGTAGAACTCTTGCAACAACATTTAGGGCATCAATATGAACTCAAATTAACATGGTGCAATGTAATTAAATGAAGTGCACATCCAGACGAACAATTTTATATGCTACACACCCAAAACAGAGCTACAGATGCAAAGATATGACATGATGAACAATGCTAAAAGTATTAGGGACTTAGGGGAAAAACGAGGTCAACCCTAGGGTTTCACTATAGCAGATCTAGATCGGGGCACGCTTCACGAGGTTCGTCGGAACAGTAGCTCGCCGGAGTCGCTCAAGGTGGCCGGAGGGGATGGGGAAGAAGCTCGCCGGCGTGGGGACTTGCCGGATCCGGTGAGGGGCGGCGGAGGAGGAGCGGGGTCGCCGGGGCTCGCCGGCGACGAGGGTAGGCCGAGGCGGGGTCGGACAAGGTCGGATCCGGTGGTGGCGAGCCCCCATAGATGGCGGGGCGGCGAGGCGGCGACCGAGCGGCGCGGCGATGTCGGCGTAGGCGCGCGCGGGCGGAAGGTGGCGGCGGAGTCATGGGGACCGGGCAGCGGTCGACTTGGGCCTCGGAGGGCCTGGCGGGCCGGCGGCGATGTGGGGCATGGCTCGCCCACGTGGCGGCTCGCGGTTGGTCCGGGCGAAGTGGGGCGGACGTGTCCGGCGGTGGAGATCTCGTTCGGCGGCGGCAAGGGGAAGTAGGTTAGGGTTTCATCCGCAAATTTCGGGGGATGCACCTATTTATACATAGAAGGAGCTAGGAGGCTCCAAATGGAGTGCGGTTTTCGGCCACGCGATCATGATCGAACGACCAAGAGGATGGAGGGGGTTTTGGTGGGTTTTGGGCCACTTTGGAGAGGTGTTGGGCTGCAACACACACGAGGCCTTTACGGTTCCTCGGTTAACCGTTGGAGTATCAAACGAAGTCCAAATGGCATGAAACTTGACAGGCGGTCTACCGGTAGTATACCAAGGCCGCTTGGCAAGTCTTGGTCCAATCCGAGAATGTTTAACACCTGCACATGAAAAGAGGTAAAAGAGGACACCGGAGGACATAGGAGTGCCGGAATGCAAAACGGACAACGGGGAAAATGCTTGGATGCCTGAGACGAACATGTATGCAAATGCGATGCATATGATGACATGATATGAGATGCAAGACAAGGACAAAAACAAAACGAAGACAAAACACAACAACGAGGAATATCATAACTTAGTGCCGAAAATGACAAGAGTTGGAAAACAAATATGGCAAGTTACATACGGGGCGTTACATGACTATTACATGATGAACCGCATCCGGCATAATTCTCCATCACCGATCCATTGCCTACGAGCTTTCCATATATTGTGTTTCGCTTATTTACTTTTCCGTTGCTATTGCTATCATCACTACAAAATACGAAAAAACATTGCTTTTACTAATGTTACCTTTTGCTACCGTTATCACCACTATCATATTACTTTGCTACTAAACACTTTGCTGCAGATATTAAGTTTCCAGGTGTGGTTGAATTGACAACTCAGCTGCTAATACTTGAGAATATTCTTTGGCTCCCCTTGTGTCGAATCAATAAATTTGGGTTGAATAATCTACCCTCGAAAACTGTTGCAATCCCCTATACTTGTGGGTTAGCTGGACACACCTTGTTTAAATCTGTGTAGTCCACACACATGCGCCAAGGGCCATTCTTCTTAAGTACAAGCACCGGGTTAGCCAACCACTCAGGATGAAACACTTCAATGATAAACCCAGCTGCCAGGAGCCGGGCTACCTCCTCACCAATAGCCTTACGCCTTTCTTCATTGAAGCGGCGGAGAAACTGCTTGACCAGTTCAAACTTAGGATCAATGTTAAGAGTGTGCTCAGCGAGTTCCCTTGGTACACCTGGCATGTCAGAAGGCTTCCATGCAAAGATGTCCCGATTCTCACGGATGAACTCGATGAGCGCGCTTTCCTATTTTGGATCCAAATTAACGTTGATGCTGAACTGCTTGGATGAATCACCGAGAACAAAGTCAACCAGCTTAGTCTCATCAGCCGATTTAAATTTCAGGGCCAGATCATGCTTTGTGCTGGTTTTTTTCAAAGAAGTCATGTCCACCGGATCAACATTGTCCTTATAGAACTTCAACTCCTCCGTTGCACAAACCGACTCAGCATAAGCCGCATCCCCTTGTTCACACTCCAAAGCTATTTTCCGGCTCCCATGTACCGTGATGGGCCCCTTATGACCCAACATCTTGAGCTGCAGATAAACATAACAGGGTCTTGCCATAAACTTAGCATAAGCCGGTCGTCCAAAAAGGGCATGATAAGGGCTCTTGATTTTCACCACCTCAAAGGTCAATGTCTCTGATCTAGAATCATGATCATCTCCAAAAGCAACTTCTAGGGCTATCTTACCAACTGGATACGCCGACTTACCAGGCACCACTCCATGGAAAACAATATTTGACGGTTTAAGATTTTTATCCGTCAACCCCATACGACGGAAGGTGTCATAATAAAGGATATTGATGTTGCTCCCTCCGTCCATGAGCACCTTGGTGAACTTATACCCTCCAACCTGAGGCACAACCACTAATGCCAGATGACCCGGATTATCAACCCGGGGCGGATGATCCTCTTGACTCCACACAGTGGGCTGCTCAGACCAGCGCAAGTAACGGGGCATTGTCGGTTCAACGGAGTTTACTGCCCTTTTATGAAGCTTCTGATCCCGCTTGCACAAACTCATGGTGAAGACATGATACTGTCCACTATTCAACTGTTTCGGGTTACTCTGATATCCAGACTGCTGCTGCTGACTCCCCTGACTAGACTGTTGATGGTAACTGCCATGATTGCCTTGATTGCCTTGATGACCTTGATGATCTTGATGACCCTGGAACCCAGAGACTGAACTGCCACCACCGTAACCTGGACCCTATGAACCGGATCCTGGACCGCCTCCTGGTCCATGGTTGCTTTGAAAAAGATTTGAATTCTTGAACTTCTTCATGATGTAACAATCTTTCCAAAGATTAGTAGACGGTCTTTGACGTGTACCATGCTTCGGGCAGGGCTGATTCAACATATGCTCAAGATTAACGCCTGATCCTCTGGTCTGCGGGGGTGGTCTGCCCTTACATCCCTGGCCATTATTCTGTGCATTGGTATTTGCCACAAAGTCTAGGTTGTTATCAGCCTTGCGCTTACCATTACCTCCTTGATTCACCGCCGGGTTATGCTGCTGCACTCTGGTGCTACTGCTCTTCTTTCCCTTTCCCGGTTTGTCATCATCAGACTCGGGGTCTTTGGTACTATCAGAGTCAGCGTACTTAACCAGAGCATCCATATGTGTCCCCATGTCATTGCAGTGACATTTGAGCCACCCTAATTTCTGCTTGAGGGGCGTAAAACGGCAATTTTTCTCCAACATCAAGATTGTTGAATCGGCATTGATCCGGTCTGACGAGTGCAGTATCGTTGAAACCCGGCGCACCCAATGGGTTGTTGATTCACCTTCTTCCTGGACACAGGAGGCCAAATCCACAATTGACATGGGCTGCTTGCACGTGTCCTTGAAATTCTGGATAAACCGGGCTTTCAGCTCGGCCCATGACCCAACGGAGTTAGCCGTTAACCCCTTCAACCAAGTACGAGTCGTTCCTTCTAACATCATCGTGAAATACTTAGCACATGCAGCCTCATCAACATCCAACAGTTCCATCACCATCTCATAACTCTCAATCCATGCTTCCGGAGGTAAATCGGCCGTGTAGTTGGGTACCTTACGGGGACCTTTGAAATCCTTGGGCAACCGTACGTTACACAAAGCCGGGGTCAAACACGGCACACCCAAAGACCTGAAAGTTACTCTTGTCTCGACCGAAGCCGTCGGATGAACCGAAGAAGGTTGACGGGCCGCGTACTGCGCCACTAACTTGGCCTCTCAACGTGCTCTACCTTGGTCCACCATGTTCTGAGCATCGGCACCACAGCCTGCCGGGTTATGGCCACGAGGAAGATTACAATTCCGCGCACTGCTTGACACGGCCGGCTCATCAATATGTCTGCTGTAACTCTGGCTTGGGCGGGGGGTGGAATGAATCCTCTCACGGCTATACGAATAAGCCTGCTGCTGAGCCAAGGCTGTCTGAAGGAGCTCTCTGGCCCGCCGCATCTCAACTGCCACTGGGGACCCGCCTTCGACTAGGAGAGCCGCCAATCGTGAAGCGGCGGTGACCATGTTATCCAAGGGGTTAGAGTAATGACCCGGTAGTGTCGGCACATGATGCAGCGTCGGTGCATGCTGCGGCGGGTTATTTCCTTGACGAGGTGGGTCCATCGTGCATGGTTGAACCGGCGCCCCTGTTCCTGGTGCTTCAGTCCGGTTTACCACTGGCTGGTTACTGGTCCCTGCTTCGGGCGTGTTGAAGAGGTTTCTTGCTTCGTAAACGAAAGGTAGGCAGGTCTGATGCCTTCTCCTCATGATATCATTCGATGCTCTCTGATCTAGCATAAGCCGGAAGGACTCCGATTGAACCTACTACACCTGAGCCTCTAACTTGGCCCGCATCGTGGCCATCCTTACGTCTTCGGCTGCTAGGTCTTCCTTGGCTTGAGTTATCTGGTCTCTCACCTTGGCGACCTCCGCATTATGCTCATCCCGATTTGCTGCATTAACCTCAGTTGCCATCAGTGTTGCTAAAGCGTCAAGTAAACTGGACAGAACTTGAGCCGGCGGGCGCACAGGGTCTCCTGCCCCGGCCGCCGTTGCCGCCGCCGAACCGGAAATTAACGCGGCCGCAGTTGAAGAATTCTGCCATGGCTATGTACCGGCCATGAAAATTGCAACTCGGTTCGGCGGTTCATGGGGATCCGGAATACTATCTCCATCGGAATAGCCCCCAAGCGGGCCGTCTTGCAGCTGGTATAATGACTCGGTTTCCCTAGTAGATGATTTGCCATCGGAGTAAACGATGGTTTCACCACCAGACACTGATCTATCCTTAGATTCTGCCCTGTGGATGACTCCCACGAAGGCACGCTTCATGGCAGGCTGAACCCGGGCGGGTATCGCATGCTGAGCCGTCTCGATGATGTCTGTGCAGATGTCCGGCTCAGGGCCTGGTTCGCCAATCTTGCCGATGAAGACGTGAATTCCACCGAAGGGGACCCGGTACCCGTACTCAATGGAGCTGGCCTCGGGGCCCCAGCCTGCGTCGTCGATGTAGAGCTTGCCGCGGCGACTTTTGGTCATCCGGCCCATGGCGTATCTCTTGATCCCTTCGAATATGCCATTTAAGAACTCGAAACCATCGTGCGATTGCCCCACGGTGGGCGCCAACTATCGTGGAAACGTCACGGCAAATGTCCTAGTGTGAGGACTTAGTCATGGATCCATCGCGTTAATGTTAGCTTAAAGGGGTTAAACAGGACAAAGGACGCGGGAGTTTATACTGGTTTGGCCCCTTACGATGAAGGTAAAAGCCTAGTCCAGTTTGTAGTTGGTATTGCTAAGGTTTCGATGAACGGGGAGCGAATATGCTTGACCCGGCTCTTGATCTCTTGTTTCTTGTCCCTAAACCATCGCCGGGTCGTCCCTTTATATACGTAGGTTGACGCCCGGCGGTTTACAGAGTCCCGGCCGGCTCATAAACGTGTCCGGCTCGGTTTCGACCTTTTCTTATCTTACGACACAAGTTATACATCTTATGGCGGTTTACATCTACGGGCCATAATCCGCCTTTGGGCCTGGGGCCTTGTTGTTAACTCTCCTTCATAAAGCTCCGTACTCCTTGTCCTCGTGGGCTTTGATAGGAACACCTTACTATGATTATAATCCGGCCCCTCCTGGGCAGTTTATACTCAATAGTTATATCCCCAACAGGCGTTGTAGTCAAAACACTCTCCTCGTCCTGCAAACCACCGCGCGCGTGGGCGAGGGAGAGGCGTAGTAAGAAAGCTTCTCCTCGTTCGGCGAGTTCACGGGACACATCAAAGCAGTACTGGTACTAGTCCATACTGTGTCCTTTCCAGTTAATATGGCTCAGTTTGAAACGAGAAAAATACACTAGCGGTCAACATATGTAACAATACGCTCTTTACGGTCACTATGTATAGTTTTGCGGTGATTATACGATCACTAGCTCATCGTAGAGCACCGTATTGCACCCTACTGACTGGCCACATAGTCGACGTGGCACTTTGTTGTCTGGTTAAATTGTCACCTGGTTTCTGGGTCCCACCTGTCAGTTGACAGAGCAAAGAAATCAGTTAAACAAAACTTTACGCAGGCGCGACAGGAGTCCAACCCTTGCACGCGAACCACCCTGGCTGTGTATGTGAGTGCATGCAGTGTACTCCCTCGGTCTTCCAAAAAAGAGTGTACATCGGCTAAAAAACAAAGGGTGTAGTACATCTACACTTCCAATGCATTTTTCCTTTAATCTAAATAGATATTGATTGACTAATGCACCAACTTGTGCTCTAGGTATAGGCTACATGTCTATCCTTAATTACAACATGCAACGACCTTCATTTAATCTTCTTCTCTAAATGGTCACATGCACACATAAGTCTGCTACTTTTGGGCGTTAATTATGCCCTGGTCATTGTGTAAATCTCTAAATGTATAGTCTTTCACGGACGTATGGACTAGGTTGAGCACTTGAGCGTGAGCGTGTGTGTTGCGTGCGTGAGTGTTGCGTGCGTCCATGTGTACGTGTGATTGTTTCATGTTGCATGCATGCATGGGGCTTACTCCCTCCCATTGACATGTTCATATTTCAAGCTTCCTCTGTTCCCTCCATATGGTGATACTCCCTTTGTTCCCAAATACGGAGTGAAATCCTCCCTCTGTTCCCAAATACGGAGTATTTGTCTTTCTAGAGATTTCAACAAGTGACTACGCATGGAGCAAAATGAGTGAAGTGAGCGTAGAGGCATAGGGATAATGTAGAAAGATAGTCTTTGCGATCCATTATTCCCCATCTCGGTCACAGAGAACTATTCAACTAGTCTTCATAGTGAAGTGACCATACACGCTGCAGCAGATGGGACACTTAATTAATAAGCTGAACCAGCGTGTTGGTGTTACTAAATCAGCCTTACCCAGTACTGCCATCATGTTTGCTAGTAGAGCACGCTTCTGTCCTCCATTAACTGACATATGGGCCCTCTTGTGGCAGACCCACATGTCATCGGTGTAACTATTTACACTCCGAAGGATGGTATATCCTGGTAGTAGTAGTAGAATTGAGATTTGATGCACTTTCTTCCCTGTCTTCCACTCTTCTTCCTCCTCTCTTCTTCTTCCTCCTCTCTTCTTCTTCCTCCTCTCTTCCCCATCGTCGGCCGCACACCATCCCCCCCCCCGCTCACTGCTCGCCCGCCCGCGCTATCTTCCTTGGTAGCTCGCGCGTACCATATCCCCCGCTCACTGCTCGGCCGCACGGGGAGAAGCTTCTTCGCTCGCCCGCCCGAATCCACTTCCCCGCTGGCTCGCAGGCACCGAAAACCCCAATGGAAGAACCGACTGACACGCAGAGTCGCGATTGGAATTCCCTCCCCGATGTTCTCTTGGAGCAGATCTGTAATCGTATGGACCTACTCAGCACCGTCTGTCTGGCCGCATGCTCGGTGTCTTTGTACCGTCTACTCATCGTCTACGCGGTCGACACACAGATTGGCTGCCTATACTGGTGGAATCTATCGTCATGTAATTGTTTTATCTCACCTCATCTTTACCTTATGAATACGACTGCCTGTTCATTGTTACGAATTTAGAATAGTTAGTATGTCTATAACCACATCATTGCTATATGTTCCTCTCATTTCCTAGATTTTTATGACCACACATGTTATTGTTCGAGTTGATATGAGAACAATTGGCATCTAATGATTGTTAGAATAGATATTATGAGCATAACATCATGATTGCTATATGTTACTCTCATTTCCAATATTTTTATAACAACGCATGTTATTGCTTAGAGTTGACATGAGAACAGTAGTAGTAAGTGCTATGGTAGAATATGAGTAGGCTCTATCATAGTTGTTTTCCTCTCATTGTTACATGATGTTTGAACCATGACATATTGCTAGAATATGAAACCATTGGCTTTTTTTTAACTTGGGGTATGATTATGACCACGACATTGCAATTCTCTGTCTATGATATGTGTCACTGCTATAATAATCTTAATTCCACACATACTCTGAACATGATTGTTTAGTTTTGTCCTTTTGGTCTCCAATTTGAATTGTTGCGGCAGACGCAAATGCGCTGGCCTTCATGATTCCAGGACCTAGAATCATACCAGCCGATGGGTGGTGGTTTATCGCTCGTTCAGCTGACGGCAGTCATTTGATGCTCATTCGCACGTACCAAATTGACCAAACCATTACATCAAACCACATGCAGTACAATGCCTGGGGCGTTCGTGACATTGATGGCTATGGCTGCTTCGTGTTCGAGAAAGATCCTAGCTCCGTTGGGCCAGGCGTATTCAACTGGAGGCGGGTTTACAGCCTCGGCAACCACTCCATGTTCCTCGGGCTCAATTATCCGATCATCCAACCAATCATCGATCATATCACCGGCGATGATTACCGTGCTATGGAACTTCCATTCGCCATGGGGGGCTGTGTTTACACATCATACCATGGGTTTCATGAATCACCATATCCAAAGATTCGTCGACATAGCTTGTTGCCAGATAATCTTCAGTGTGTGAAAGGCATTAAGCTTCCATGCAATGGATGGCTTTTGCAAACCCGACATGCGGCAATATGGTTCATGCCAACAGCAAATATGCACAACTTGATTCGTACTGATATCTAGACTGAGCCATGTATTCTGCTGCTGTAGCACGACCCTCTTTTGTTGGATATTATGTACTGTTGTTAGTTTGAAGCACTCCTCTGGTTTGAAGGATAGATACCTTTCTGGGATCAAGTGCATCCTAACTCACCTGCGCAGGATGTACTGATAATGATGATGGACATGATGTGCAGTATATATATATATATATCAATTAGGCTTCAAGTGCGTACTTGTTAGTTAAACCTATGGTTAAAATGTGACACTAAACATGACTAGTAAGTAGTACAGTAGCAGTACTAGTATACGTCGGTCAAATTATTCATCATGTCCACACATTGAATTGACGTGACAACACGCTGCGCATGAGGTGACACAAGAATCCCGGCAGCGTGTTCGGGTATTCTGGACTTCAGATTTGGAGTACCACTTATCTGTCGAAATCTTTCATCATTCACTTAAAACAGTCGATTAATCATACATTGAGTACCATATAATTGGAATTAACCGATACAAGTCGAAGAAGGATTGGCCGGTGCTGCCGGCTGGCGTCTAGTTCGATCCCACGGATCAGGAGCTGATCGAGCACCTTGAGGCCAAAGTGAGTGCTGACAGCGCGAGATCTCATCCTCTCATCGATTTGTTCATACCAACCATCGACAGCGAGCACGACATATGCTACACCCATCCTAAGAAACTTCCAAGTAAGGCACCGATCGGCCGTCTACTTGCACAAACATATTCCTTTGTTTATAGCTCTATTTTTCTTTTTAGACGCAGACCTGGTGAAGCAATTACAATTTGACAGTTAATAAAAAGTGAAACAAGTGACTGCAACATGCCAAAGATGTTATGAAAATGCCAACTACGTACACTAAAACCTGTATTCGACAATACTGTAGGTATCACACTGAGTGGCCTAAGCAAGCATTTCTTCCAGCGCAATTCCAGGGCATTCAAAAGGGGCACGTGGACGCGTCGCAAGATACAGTCGGAGTGCGGCATGCACGCGATGTGGCACAACACCGGCAATACCTTGCCGGTGATGGTCAACAGCCGGTAGACGGGCAGCAAAAAGGTTCTGGTGCTGCACACCAATAAGAACTTCGACCAGCAGAGGACCAACTGGGTGATGCACCAGTACCACCTCGGGGACCTGGAGCAAGAGAAGGAGCGGGAGCTAGTCCTCTGCAAGATTTTCTACCAGACGAACACTAGGGCCAGGAGTAAAAAGATTATAAGTTAGTCTGGTATTGGTACTTGTACTACCTTGTCGTCTGCAAGTTGGTATTGTTGTTAACGATCTTTTGGTATGAACTTGGCATTTGCTTCCAACCATCATGCCAAGGGTTGACGTGGATATAAAGCTAAATCATTTATTTCGAAATGAATTTTCAGGCACCTGATTTTTATTTGGTGGGTAGCATAAGCACCTGCCGTTCGAATTCCCAGTTCTCCAAATTTTTCGAAACAAGTGCATGCACTTATTATCACGATGAAAAAACAATATCCCTGCTGCATCCCAGTTATCAGTCTGTACTTGCAGAATTCTCTCGTTTATTGAGCACGTATATTGTTTTTTCAGGTCGAGCAACTTTCAACTGGGCTGTAGACTGCCCAGGCTTGGTTTTGTTTTTAACAGGCCCAGCCCATGACGACAACGGGGCACAAAGATCCAGCAGGTATCTACTGTCCTCTGGCCCGCCACCGTTAGTTATATTTTGTCTTACAACATCCGCAAGCAGTTTTTTTACTGAATCAAACACACAACCCAGTTCTATTTTCCTCTTGAAACGCATGTCCTACATCCGTTTTCTAATCTCTACCTACAGTTTTACTAGTTCATATACACGTATCATTATATTGAAAATACATAAAATTCCCTTTTCATATTTACATCCTTATTTTTGTTGTTGTTTTCCCTCCCAGCTCTAAGTTTTTTACCACTGGGTTTCCCTTAAACCAACTCAATTGTCCCACGTCTTATTTGCTTACAAAAACAAAAAGATTTTTTGGCAAATCAATAAGTTCTTAAAAAAATGTTTATCATTTCGGGATTACAAAATTTCGGACTCCACTGAAATATGCAAAATAAGGTTGAACTTTTTGACCGTGGTCCTGGGCAGAAAATGGGCTGTAATAAATTACTTAAGAATTAGCAAATGGGCTGCAAATTATTAAAAAATAGCAAATGGGCTCTATGTTATCTGCCACAGATTTGGAGGCTGACTTGTGGGCCTACTAAGTTCATGCGCACACAAGGTTTCTCAAAAAAGAAACTTAGTCAACAATCGACTCTACCAGCGTCAAACCATTAGATGTTAATCTAACGGCAATCGTGCTTCTTCAGTCTCTGATCTTCCTGCCCCAGCCACCCAAACCAGCGCCGTCGGAACCGCCTGCTCCCGCCTCCCGTGGCCGGCTGTGCTGCCGGGTAGGCCTCACGGCCCCATCATATACTCACATCCCTGGCCTGTCTATCCCTCTACTCACCCACACCTCCTATTATTTTCCGGCGACGGCAGCCGAACCAGTCAACCCTCGTACTCTCCACCGCGTGGGCAGCCACTGTCATGTCTCCCCGGCTCCGTGTTGTTCCCTTCGTAGGACTCGCCGTCGTCCACTGCCCTGGTGCTCTCGGTGCGGCGTGTTCAACGTGGTCAACGAACGACATCCATCGGAAGTGGACTGTACGTGGAGAGGCTGACAGCTGGGTCCACGACCGCACACAAGGAAATGCCTCCTTATTACGCGCAAAATAATGATTCCTCCACCTGACATCTGGGACCCGCCGGAAGGGCCTCTGTATTTCGCGAAAAAACATTCCCTCCCTAACAGGTCGGACCCACCAACTATATCTTCGCATGCAAGGAAGTGCCTCCTTATTGTGCACAAAAAAAATGAATACCCCCCTGCCAGCTGGGACCCACCACAATGGGAGGCTAACTTGTGGGCCTACTAAGTTGACGGGGACGGAGGGCTTTGTGAACTTAGTCAATATATGAACGATTCTAGCTCCCCTGATCGTACGATGTCCATCCAACGGTCGTAGTGCTTCTTCAACCTCTGGTCTTCTTGCTCCAGCCGCCCAAACCAGCAGTGGTCATGTCGCGTGCTCCTGCCTCCCCTGGCCGGCTGTTATGCCGCGGAGGCCTCACCGCCCCCTACTACTCCCACCGCTGGTCAGGCCATCCCTCTACTCACCCATACCCCATATTATTCTGCGGCGACGGCAGCTTCACACCGCTGCCAAACTAGTGAACCCTCGTACTCCTCTCCGTGCGGGCATCCACTGCCGCGTCTTCCATGGCTCCGTGTCGTCCCCTTCCTAGGCCTCGCCGCCGTCCACCGCCTTGGTTCTCTTGGCGCGGCGTGGTCAGTGTGGTCAACGACCGACTTCCATAGGAAGAGTACTGTATGTGGAGAGGCTGACATCTGGGTCCACGACAGCCACAAGGAAGTGCCTCCTTATTACACGCAAAATAATTATTCCTGCACCTGACAATGGGGACCCATCGGACGGGCCACCGTATTTCGCGAAAAAAATGTTCCCCCCTGACTTCTGGGACCCACCGGCTACATCTTCCCACGCAAGGAAGTGCGTCCGGGCAAAAAAAACGATTCGCCCCCCTGACTGCTGGGACTCACCAGCTATATCTTCGCACGCAAGGAAGTGCCTTACAGTCGGGACCCACCTGGTTGAAGCGTACATAGCATTGTCATTCTGTTCACGAACGTGTACGTGCATCCTGGTTGATGTAGAGCATGCACGTGTCGTAGTAGAGGCGCGCATGTAGCATGTACACGTACGAACAACGACCAATGTGCAAGAAAGAAAATACGGCCACATACGTACATACGGGCGGGGTCTCGAAAGCCTACTCGCGCATATGTACGGCCAGGGCTCGTGTACATGGCTGGGTCGACACGGAGAAACAACGTCGTCGTCATGTTCATGGGGAGCCAACCGTTTGGGTCGAAACGGAATGCGTCGTCGTGTTCATCGGGAGGGCTTGGACGGAACAACCGATGGAAACGAGACCTGGCATACCGCAGAACGGAGGAAACGGCCTTGTGTTCGACCGACCATGGTCAAAACGGGATCCTGTTCATCGGGAGGGGTCTGGCGTACCGCAAAACGGAGAAAACGGACCTCCTACGGTCAAAACGGGGGTCCTGTTCATCGGGAGGGGTGTGGCGTACCGCAAAACGGGACTCCATGGGATACTGTTCATCTCCACCGTCGACCCCCTCCAGCCTCCACGGGCTACTATTCATCCACCATCGACCTCCTCCAGCCTCCACCTGCGACTGTTCATCCACGGGCTCATGTTCATCCAGCCTCCACCACGCGCTACTCCACCGGCTACTGTTCAACCAGCCCTCTCCACGGGCTCCTGTTCAACCACCCCTCCACGGGCTCCTGTTCATCCAGCCCTCCACCGTCTACTGTTCATCCAGCCCTCCACGGTGTCCTGTTCATCCAGCCCCAACCAACTCGATCGATTGGGGTCCTGTTCATCCAGAGCAACACCACGGGGTCCTGTTCATCCACCCCCACCGGGAACTGTTCATCCAAACCCCCCAACAACACTCAATGTTCACCCAGAGGCAGCATCGATCGGCTTCAGTTAGCAGCAGTAGCGAAGGAATCGCTCGATCGGGTTCAGTTAACAACCATCGATCGATCGCTCCGATTCAGTAACACGTAGCCTGCAGTGCAATCGCTCGGGTTCAGTAGGCGAATGCCTCGCTCGGGTTCAGTTAGAGCCCAACGCCTCGCACCCACGCGCGTGCATGTACGAGAGAAACACGCAAACCTCCCTACATCGCTCGGCCCCGACCACCCACCGTAACAGGGAACACCCCGATATTTTCATCGCCCTCGTTTCTACCACGGTTTTTTCCATCATGGACGGCCCAAAGAATGTCATGCAGCTGCATCTCCGGCCCGCCCAGGACGAAAAGCCCATTTTCTTTCATGATTTTTTGTCATAGAAGTAGGAGCCCACCACATCTATGATAATACCGGGTTTTGTCACAATTATCATCATAGAAGTGTCATAAGTATGACATTTTTTTGTTCGGCCCAAAATGTCACGGATGTGTCTTTTTTTTGTAGTGTAAGGACCCTCTTCATCGAATCCGATCTGACTAAAGTGGGAGAGAAAGACACCCGCTAGCCACCTTATGCAACAATTGCATGTCAGGCGGTGGAACCAGTCTCACGTAAGTGTACGTGTAAAGTCGGTCCGGGCCGCTTCATCCCACAATGCCGCCGAATCAAGATAGGACTAGTAATGGCAAGAAAATTGACTAAGTCATCGCCATCAACTACTTGTGTTCTACTCGTGCATAGAATCTACGCATAGACCTAGCTCATGATGCCGCTGTTGTGTAACGTACTAATAATTCAAAAATTTCCTACATGTCACCAAGATCAATCTAGGATATGCTAGCAACGAGAGAGAGGGAGTGCATCTTCATACCCTTGAAGATCGCTAAGCGGAAGCATTGCAAGGAACGTGGTTGATGGAGTCGTACTCGCGGCGATTCAAATCATGGAAGATCCGATTTAGCGCCGACACGGTGCCTCCATGTTCAACACACGTACAACCCGGGGACATATCCTCCTTCTTGTTCCAGCAAGGGGAGAGGAGAACTTGAGGGAGAACTCCGGCAGCACGACGATGTGGTGATGGAGCTCATGGTTCTTCGGCAGAGCTTCACCAAGCTCAACGGAGGAGGAGGAGGAGGTGTAGGAGGGGGAAGGGCTGCGCTAGGAGCTAAGGTGCAGCTAGCCTCCCACCCCCACTATTTGTAGGGTGAAGCAGAGAGGGGCCGTCCCCCTTAGATGCATCTGGAGGGGGGGCGGCCAAGGGGGGTGCTTGCCCCCCAAGTTGGTGGGGGGCGCCCCCACCCCTAGGGTTTTAACCCTAGGCGCCTTGGGCCCCTTGGGGGGGCACATCAGCCCACTAGGGGGCTGGTTCCCACCCATGTTCAGCCCATTTGGCCCCCCTGGGGCAGGTGGCCCCACCCGGTGGACCCCTGGACACCTTTCGATGGTCCCGGTACAATACCGATAACCCCCGAAACTTTCCAACGACTGAAACTGGACTTCCCATATGTAAATCTTCACCTCCGGACCATTCTGGAACTCCTCGTGACGTCTGGGATCTCATGTAGGACTCCGAATGACTTCCGTTAACCACATACTATTCCCATTACAACTCTAGTGTCACCGTACCTTAAGTGTGTAGACCCTACGGGTTCGGGAACCATGCAGACATGACCGAGACACCTCTCCAGCCAATAACCAATAGCGGGATCTGGATACCCATATTGGCTCCCACATTTTCCACGATGATCTCATCAGATGAACCACGATGTCGGGGATTTAGTCAACCCCGTATACAAATCCCTTTGTCCATCGGCATGTTACTTGCCCAAGATTCGATCATCGGTATCCCCATACCTTGTTCAATCTCGTTACCGCCAAGTCTCTTTACTCGTTCCGTAACACATGATCCCATGGATAACTCCTTAGTCACATTGAGCTCATTATGATCATGCATTAGTGAGTGGGCCCAAAGATACCTCTCCGTCATACGGAGTGACAAATCCCAGTCTCCATTCATGCCAACCCAACAGACACTTTCGGAGATACCTGTAGTGCACCTTTATGGTCACCCAGTTACGTTGTGATGTTTGATACACCCAAAGCATTCCTATGGCATCCGGGAGTTGCACAATCTCATGGTCTAAGGAAATGATACTTGACATTAGAAAAGCTCCAGGAAACGAACTACACGATCTTGTGCTATGCTTAGGATTGGGTCTTGCCCATCACATCATTCTCCTAATGATGTGATCCTGTTATCAACGACATCCAATGTACATGGTCAGGAAACCACAACCATCTATTGATCAATGAGCTAGTCAACTAGAGGCTCACTAGGGCCATGTTGTGGTCTATGTATTCACACATGTATTACAGTTTCCGGTTAATACAATTATAGCATGAACAATAGACAATTATCATGAACAAGGAAATATAATAATAACCATTTTATTATTGCCTCTAGGGCATATTTCCAACAGATTCATCTACCATATTCTCTACAATGTAGATGAGACCAGGGAGAACTGCGTCCCCATGTGAATTTGGAAGTAGAGTCCCGAGGAGCCACAAAAAATACACAAACAGATGTCTTTTCCTCGTCTCAGAATTAGCGTAGCTAGATTAAATATGAAAGTTATCATGAAGCCAGGCAAGTGGGACGCCCCGAGGGCCACCAGAACGTTGTGATTCTGGCATTGTCATCCCAAGACGGGCTGATATATTTAATGTCCAAGATGGGGACACTCGTGGAGAGACTAACGTCTCACCTCTAATTGGTAGAGCAGTGATCATGGAAACATCTTTCAGTGTAGGTGCAAGCTCCCCAAAACAAAAGTGAAAGGTGTGGATTTCAAGTCTCCACCGGTCAACGAGGGATGTCAAAAGGGATGGTTCCAAACGTAATTGGTCTTTGCGTGATGTGAGCCTAGCAAAACCATTTAGTCCATAAGCGTCAAGGTGAGGAATGAAAGAATTGTGTATTGGCCATGTTTTCTTTACGGTTCAAAGTCTGAAAGTTCGATAATCATGATTATTATTTGGGTTCCAAAATAGGTGGCAACGGTGGCCGACGTCATGGGGCCCCTACAAAAGCACTAGCACTTCAGCCATAACCTGCACACAAACATACAAATAAAAATTAAAGACACAAATGCAAACAAAAATTAACTTAAAAATACAAAGAGATACAATTTACATTATATCTGAAGTTAACATCATGAGTACAATAATACAAATATATTCAATTTAAATTAAATATAAGTACACATAACGAGTACAAATATAAGTAGACATAGTGAGTAGAGATATATCAACATCATGCGATGTTGTTGGCTCGATACGGGCATTCCCTACATGAATGTCCAGGACACCTGCAAATGTGGCATCGCCTTGGTTCTCCCATCTGGCTATGGTCAGTGTCATTGCGATGACGCCTAGACTGATGTCGTCCCTTGGCGGTTCTCATCAAGTCGGTGTTTGAAACCCATTTCAGCCCATCTAGCCACAACATTTTGTAGTTCATATCAATGCCCGAGACCCAAAACTCACGGTTCCAAGTGTTGTACAGATTGTACATGTTGAAGTACGGCGATATGTATGGCTCGACACTGATTTTTTGATCTGCACACGCCCGGAGCACATGACTGCAAGGGTAGCCCTCAAGCTTGGGCTTATTACAAGTGCACTGACAAGACGTTGGGCCAAGTGTGACAGCTTGTTTTTTTGATCCTCTATGGTGACCCTGTTGGGGAACGTAGTAATTTCAAAAAAAATTCCTACGCACACGCAAGATCATGTGACGCATAGCAATGAGCGGGGGGAGTGTGATCTACGTACCTAGTAGATCGACAACGGAAGCGTTTGGTTGATGTAGTCGTACGTCTTCACGATCCGATCGATCAAGCACCGAAACTACGGCACCTCCGAGTTCTAGCACACGTACAGCTCGATGACGATCCCCGGACTCCGATCCAGCAAAGTGTCGGGGAAGAGTTCCGTCAGCACGACGGCGTGGTGACGATCTTGATGTACTATAGCAGCAGGGCTTCGCCTAAACTCCGCTACAATATTATCGAGGACTATGGTGGCTGGGAGCGCCGCACACGGCTAAGGAAAAGATCACGTGGATCAACTTGTGTGTTTCTGGGGTGCCCCTGCCTCCGTATATAAAGGACTAAAGGGGGGAGGCTGGCCGGCCAAGGAGGGCGCGCCAGGAGAGTCCTACTCCCTCTGGGAGTAGGATCCCCCCCCCCCAATCCTAGTTGGAATAGGATTCGCGGAGGGGGGAAAAGAGAGAGAGGGGCCGGCCCCCTCTCCTTGTCCTATTCGGACCAAGGGAGGGGAGGGGCGCGCGGCCCATGAGGGGCTGCCTCTTCTCTTTTCCACTAAGGCCCATCATGGCCCATATAGCTCCCGGGGGGTTCCGGTAACCTCCCGGTACTCCGGTAAAATCCCGATTTCACCCGGAACACTTCCGGTATCCAAACATAGGCTTCCAATATATCAATCTTTATGTCTCGACCATTTCGAGACTCCTCGTCATGTCCATGATCACATCCGGGACTCCAAACAACCTTCGGTACATCAAAATGCATAAACTCATAATATAACTGTCATCGTAACCTTAAGCGTGCGGACCCTACGGGTTCGAGAACAATGTAGACATGACCGAGACACGTCTCCGGTCAATAACCAATAGCTGGACCTGGATGCCCATATTGGCTCCTACATATTCTACGAAGATCTTTATCGGTCAGACCGCATAACAACATACGCCATTCCCTTTGTCATCGGTATGTTACTTGCCCGAGATTCGATCGTCGGTATTCCAATACCTAGTTCAATCTCATTGCAGGTAAGTCTCTTTACTCGTTCTGTAATACATCATCCCGCAACTAACTCATTTAGTTGCAATGCTTGCAAGGCTTAAGTGATGTGCATTACCGAGAGGGCCCAAAGATACCTCTCCGACAATCGGAGTGACAAAACCTAATCTCGAAATACGCCAACCCAACATGTACCTTTGGAGACACCTGTAGTACTCCTTTATAATCACCCAGTTACGTTGTGACGTTTGGTAGTACCCAAAGTGTTCCTCCGGTAAACGGGAGTTGTATAATCTCATAGTTATAGGAACATGTATAAGTCATGAAGAAAGCAATAGCAACATACTAAACGATCGGGTGCTAAGCTAATGGAATGGGTCATGTCAATCAGATCATTCTCTTAATGATGTGATCCCGTTAATCAAATAACAACTCATTGTTCATGGTTAGGAAACATAACCATCTTTGATTAACGAGCTAGTCAAGTAGAGGCATACTAGTGACACTTTGTTTGTCTATGTATTCACACGTGTATTATGTTTCCGGTTAATACAATTCTAGCATGAATAATAAACATTTATCATGATTATAAGGAAATAAATAATAACTTTATTATTGCCTCTAGGGCATATTTCCTTCAATCTCCCACTTGCACTAGAGTCAATAATCTAGATTACACAGTAATGATTCTAACACCCATGGTCCACATCGATATGTGACCAACACCCAAAGGGTTTACTAGAGTCAGTAATCTAGTTCACATCGCTGTGTGATTAACACCCAAAGAGTACTAAGGTGTGATCATGTTTTGCTTTGTGAGATAATTTTAGTCACCGGGTCTGTTATATTCAGATCCGTAAGTATTTTGCGAATTCTATGTCTACAATGCTCTGCACGGAGCTACACTAGCTAATTGCTCCCACTTTCAATATGTATCTAGATCGAGACTTAGAGTCATCCAGATCTGTGTCCAAACTTGCATCGACATAACTTTTTATGATGAACCTTTTGTCACCTCCATAATCGAGAAATATTTCCTTATTCTACTAAGGATAATTTTGACCAATGTCCAGTGATCTACTCTTAGATCACTATTGTACTCCCTTGCTTAACACAGTGTAGGGTATACAATAGATCTGGTACACATCATGGCATACTTTATAGAACCTATGGCTGAGGCATAGGGAATGACTTTCATTCTCTTTCTATCTTCTGCCATGGTCGGGCTTTGAGTCTTACTCAATTTCATACCTTGTAACACAGCCAAGAACTCTTTCTTTGACTGTTCCATTTTTGAACTACTTCGAAATATTGTCAAGGTATGTACTCATTGAAAAAACTTATCAAGCGTCTTGATCTATCTCTATAGATTTTGATGCTTAATATGTAAGCAGCTTCACCGAGGTCTTTTTCTAGAAAATTCCTTTCAAACACTCCTTTATGCTTTGCAGAATAATTCTACATTATTTCCGATCAACAATATGTCATTCACATATACTTATCAGAAATGTTGTAGTGCTCCCACTCACTTTCTTGTAAATACAGGCTTCAGCGCAAGTCTGTATAAAACTATATGCTTTGATCAACTTATCAAAGCGTATATTCCAACTCCGAGATGCTTGCACTAGTCCATAGATGGATCGCTGGAGCTTGCATATTTTGTTAGCACCTTTAGGATTGACAAAACATTCTGGTTGTATCATATACAATTCTTCTTTAATAAATCTATTAAGGAATGCAGTTTTGTTTATCCATTTGCCAGATTTCATAAAATGCGGCAATTGCTAACATGATTCGGACAGACTTAAGCATAGATACGAGTGAGAAACTCTCATCGTAGTCAACACCTTGAACTTGTCGAAAACCTTTTGCGACAATTCTAGCTTTGTAGATAGTAACACTACTATCAGCGTCTGTCTTCCTCTTGAAGATCCATTTATTCTCAATTGCTTGTCGATCATCAGGCAAGTCAACCAAAGTTCATACTTTGTTCTCATACATGGATCCCATCTTAGATTTCATGGCCTCAAGCCATTTTGCGAAATCTGGGCTCACCATCACTTCTTCATAGTTCGTAGGTTCGTCATGGTCAAGTTGCATGACCTCCAGAACAGGATTACCGTACCACTCTAGTGCGGATCTCACTCTGGTTTACCTACGAGATTCGGTAGTAACTTGATCTGAAGTTACATGATCATCATCATTAGCTTCCTCACTGATTGGTGCAGTAGTCACAGGAACAGATTTCTGTGATGAACCACTTTCCAATAAGGGAGAAGGTACAATTACCTTATCAAGTTCTACTTTCCTCCCACTCACTTCTTTCGAGAGAACCTCCTTCTCTAGAAAGGATCCATTCTTAGCAACGAATGTCTTGCCTTTGGATCTGTGATAGAAGGTGTACCCAACAGTAACTTTTTGGGTATCCTATGAAGACACACTTTTCCGATTTGGGTTTGAGCTTATCAGGATGAAACTTTTTCACATAAGCATTGCAACCCCAAACTTTAAGAAACAACAACTTTGGTTTCTTGCCAAACCACAGTTCATACGGTGTCGTCTCAACAGATTTAGATGGTGCCCTTTTAACGTGAATGCAGCTATCTCTAATGCATAACCCCAAAACGATAGTGGTAGATCGGTAAGAGACATCATAGATTGCACTATATCCAATAAAGTACGGTTATGACGTTCGGACACACCATTATGCTGTGGTGTTCCATGTGGCATGAGTTTGTGAAACTATTCCACATTGTTTTAATTGAAGACCAAACTCATAACTCAAATATTTGTCTTCGTGATTAGATCGTAGAAACTTTATTTTCTTGTCACGATGATTTTCCACTTCACTCTGAAATTCTTTGAATTTTTTCAAATGTTTCAGACTTATGTTTCATCAAGTAGATATACCCATATCTGCTCAAATCATCTGTGAAGTTCAGAAAATAATGATACTTGTCGTGAGCCTTAACACTCATCGGACCGCATACATTAGTATGTATTATTTCCAATAAGTCAGTTGCTCGCTCCGGAGAACGGAGTCTTAGTCATCTTGCCCATGAGGCATGATTCGCAAGCATCAAGTGATTCATAATCAAGTGATTCCAAAAATCCCATCAGCATGGAGTTTCTTCATGCGCTTTACACCAATATGACCTAAACGGCAGTGCTACAAATAAGTTGCACTATCATTATTAACTTTGCATCTTTTGGTTTCAATATTATGATTATGTGTATCACTACGATCGAGATCCAACGAACTATTTTCATTGGGTGTGTAACCATATAAGGTTTTATTGATGTAAACAGAACAACAATTTATTCTCTTACTTAAATGAATAACCGTATTACAATAAACATGATCAAATCATATTCATGCTTAACACAAACACCAAATAACACTTATTCAGGTTCAACACTAATCCCGAAAGTATAGAGAGTGTGCGATGATGATCATATCAATCTTGGAACCACTTCCAACACACATCGTCACTTTACCCTTAACTAGTCTCTATTTATTCTGCAACTCCCGTTTCGAGTTACTAATCTTAGCAACTGAACTAGTATCAAATACTGAGGGGTTGCTATACACACTAGTAAAGTACACATCAATAGCATGTATATCAAATATACTTATGTTCACTTTGCCATCCTTCTTATCTGCCAATCACTTGGGGTAGTTCCGCTTCCAGTGACCAGTCCCTTTGCAGTAGAAACACTTAGTCTTAGGCTTAGGACCAGACTTGGGCTTCTTCACTTGAGCAGCAACTTGCTTGCCATTCTTCTTGAAGTTCCCCTTCTTCCCTTTGCCCTTTTCTTGAAACTAGTGATCTTGTCAACCATCAACACTTGATGCTCTTTCTTGATTTCTACCTTCATCGATTTCATCATCATGAAAAGCTCGAGATTCGTTTTCGTCATCCCTTGCATACTATAGTTCATCACGAAGTTCTACTAACTTGGTGATGGTGACTAGAGAATTCTGTCAATCACTATCTTATCTGGAAGATTAACTCCCACTTGATTCAAGCGATTGTAGTACCCAGACAATCTGAGCACATGCTCACTAGTTGAGCGATTCTCCTCCATCTTTTAGCTATAGAACTTGTTGGAGACTTCATATCTCTCAACTCGGGTATTTGCTTGAAATATTAACTTCAACTCCTGGAACATCTCATATGGTCCATGACGTTCAAAACGTCTTTGAAGTCCCGATTCTAAGCCGTTAAGCATGGTGCACTAAACTATCAAGTAGTCATCATATTTAGCTAGCCAAACGTTCATAACGTCAGCATCTGCTCCTGCAATAGGTCTATCACCTAGCGGTGCATCAAGGACATAATTCCTCTGTGCAGCAATGAGGATAAACCTCAGATCACGGATCCAATCCGCATCATTGCTACTAACATCTTTCAACACAATTTTTCTCTAGGAACATATCAAAATAAACATATGAAAGCAATAACGCGAGCTATTGATCTACAACATAATTTGCAAAATACTACCAGGACTAAGTTCATGATAAATTTAAGTTCAATTAATCATATTACTTAAGAACTCCCACTTAGATAGACATCCCTCTAATCCTCTAAGTGATCACGTGATCCAAATCAACTAAACCATAACCGATCATCACGTGAAGATGGAGTAGTTTCATTGGTGAACATCGCTATGTTGATCATATCTACTGTATGATTCATGCTCGCCTTTCGGTCTCCGTGTCCGAGGCCATATCTGTATATGCTTGGCTCGTCAAGTATAACCTGAGTATTCCGCGTGTGCAACTGTTTTGCACCCGTTGTATTTGAACGTAGAGCCTATCACACCCGATCATCACGTGGTGTCTCAGCACGAAGAACTTTCGCAACGGTGCATACTCAGGGAGAACACTTCTTGATAATTAGTGAGAGATCATCTTAAAATGCTACCGTCAAACTAAGCAAAAATAAGATGTATAAAAGATAAACATCATATGCAATCAAAATATGTGACATGATATGGCCATCATCATCTTGCTCTTTGATCTCCATCTCCAAAGTACTGTCATGATCATCTATCGTCACCGGCATGACACCATGATCTCCATCATCTTGATCTGTATCAATGTGTCGTCACGTGGTCGTCTCACCAACAATTGCTCTTGCAACTATTGCTATCGCATAGCGATAAGTAAAGCAATTATTGGGCTTGCATCTTATGCAATAGAGAGACAACCAATTTTGCAGTTGCTGATAACTTCAACAACATGATCATCTCATACAACAACTTATATCTCATCACGTCTTGACCATATCACATCACAACATGCCCTGCAAAAACAAGTTAGACGTCCTCTACTTTGTTGTTGCAAGTTTTACGTGGCTGCTACGGGCTAGCAAGAACCGTTCTTACCTACGCATCAAAAACCACAACGATAGTTTGTCAAGTTGGTGCTATTTTAACCTTCGCAAGGACCGGGCGTAGCCACACTCGGTTCAACTAAAATTGGAGAAACTGACACCCGCCAGCCACCTGTGTGCAAAGCACGTCGGTAGAACCAGTCTCGCGTAAGCGTACGCGTAATGTCGGTCCGAGTCGCTTCATCCAACAATACCGCCGAACCAAAGTGTGATATGCTGGTAAGCAGTATGACATATATCGCCCACAACTCAATTGTGTTCTACTCATGCATATTACATCATCGCATAAAACCTGGCTCTGATACCACTATTCGGGAACGTAGTAATTTCAAAAAATTCCTACGCACACGCAAGATCATGTGATGCATAGCAACGAGAGGGGGAGTGTGATCTACATACCTAGTAGATCGACAACGGAAGCGTTTGGTTGATGTAGTCGTACGTCTTCACGATCGACCGATCAAGCACCGAAACTACGGCACCTCCGAGTTCTAGCACACGTTCAGCTCGATGACGCATCCCCGGACTCCGATCCAGCAAAGTGTCGGGGAAGAGTTCCGTCAGCACGACGGCGTGGTGACGATCTTGATGTACTACCAGCCAGCAGGGCTCGCCTAAACTCTGCTACAATATTATCGAGGACTATGGTGGATGGGGCGCCGCACACGGCTAAGGAAAGATCACGTGGATCAACTTGGTGTCTCTGGGGTGCCCCTGCCTCCGTATATAAAGGACTAAAGGGGGGAGGCTGGCCGGCCAAGGAGGGCACGCCAGGAGAGTCCTACTCCCTCTGGGAGTAGGATTCCCCCCCAATCCTAGTTGGAATGGGATTCGCGGAGGGAGGGAAAAGAGAGAGAGGGGCCGGCCCCCTCACCTTGTCCTATTCGGACCAAGGGAGGGGAGGGGCGCGCGGCCCATGTAGGGCTGCCTCTTCTCTTTTCCACTAAGGCCCATCATGGCCCATTATAGCTCCCGGGGGGTTCCGGTAACCTCCCGGTACTCCGGTAAAATCCCGATTTCACCCGGAACACTTCCGGTATCCAAACATAGGCTTCCAATATATCAATCTTTATGTCTCGACCATTTCGAGACTCCTCGTCATGTCCGTGATCACATCCGGGACTCTGAACAAACTTCGGTACATCAAAATGCATAAACTCATAATATAACTGTCATCGTAACCTTAAGCGTGCGGACCCTACGGGTTCGAGAACAATGTAGACATGACCGAGACACGTCTCCGGTCAATAACCAATAGCGGGACCTGGATGCCCATATTGGCTCCTACATATTCTACGAAGATCTTTATCGGTCAGACCGCATAACAACATACGTTGTTCCCTTTGTCATCGGTATGTTACTTGCCTGAGATTCGATCGTCGGTATCCCATACCTAGTTCAATCTCGTTATCGGCAAGTCTCTTTACTCGTTCTGTAATACATCATCCCGCAACTAACTCATTTAGTTGCAATGCTTGCAAGGCTTAAGTGATGTGCATTACCGAGAGGGCCCAGAGATACCTCTCCGACAATCGGAGTGACAAAACCTAATCTCGAAATACGCCAACCCAACATGTACCTTTGGAGACACCTGTAGTACTCCTTTATAATCACCCAGTTACGTTGTGACGTTTGGTAGTACCCAAAGTGTTCCTCCGGTAAACGGGAGTTGCATAATCTCATAGTTATAGGAACATGTATAAGTCATGAAGAAAGCAATAGCAACATACTAAACGATCGGGTGCTAAGCTAATGGAATGGGTCATGTCAATCAGATCATTCTCTTAATGATGTGATCCCGTTAATCAAATAACAACTCATTGTTCATGGTTAGGAAACATAACCATCTTTGATTAACGAGCTAGTCAAGTAGAGGCATACTAGTGACACTTTGTTTGTCTATGTATTCACACGTGTATTATGTTTCTGGTTAATACAATTCTAGCATGAATAATAAACATTTATCATGATTATAAGGAAATAAATAATAACTTTATTATTGCCTCTAGGGCATATTTCCTTCAGACCCTTAACGTACTTGGCTCGCACATTGACCTCCCACTTATTCCTTAGTGCGTCCACTTTCCAACAACCATGGCTTTGGGACTTCTTTGCTTTCTCGTCCAGATGTCTTTTTATCTCCTCGGACCATGGCTTGTTCAATTCAACTTGTTCAATTCAACTCGTCCAGTTGTCGCATGCCCCGAAGGTGACTGGGAGGCGAACCTGCCCAATCGGGACCGTTGAGCCGTCAGTGATACCGGAGAAGGGCTTGGTTGGCTGA